>NW_016918268.1:74717-153560 GCF_001483705.2 Eufriesea mexicana
AGAGGAAAAAGGTTAAACGGCATAGGAGGTTTACAATGTGCCAGAGGAACAACGATAGTCTTCCCTTTTGGTGGAATGTAACGAGCAAAAGGACGAAATAAACGCGTGGAGAAAAGGAAGGGACGCGTGAGAAATGTTTACCGCTCCTCCGCTCTTTTCGCGTAAACGAAAAATACCACGTACAAACTGGGTAAAAAGGTAAAAAGGATAATATTCTTGAAAAGCGACAGAAGAAAGTGACAAAATTTGAATTTGTACCGAGCGTCGATCGAGGAGCAAGATTTACGAACGTACACGGTAGACAGAGTGATCTCGTAACGATCGATGATGGTCGATCGATCGTCGCTGTCACGATTGTTAACGCGATCGGAGGAGGAGCGTGTTTCATCGAGATAGAATCGCGTCTCTTCCTTTTCGTCGTTTCGTCGGCAGTTTCCACTCGATAGATTCGTACGTAGGTTCCTTTCTTCGCTGGTCCCGTTTCCCCGGTGTCGCTGATCGTCATCCTCCTGTTCTCGCAATACCCAACTCTGCTCCGGTATATTAAATTTATCTTTCAAAGTATTCGCGGACAATCGACGATCGCGCAAATGTTTCGTTTTCTCGTTGCTCTCGCTGCTTTCGTCGTCCAGGTTGTATTTGTCGTACGGGAACAGTTTCGTTTTCTTTGCAGCCTTTCCGTTCTCGAAGGCGTCGAAATTGTAATTGTAATTGTAATTCGAGTCAGCGATATTTCCGCGGTCGTTACGCGTCGCGTGATCGCAAAGGGAACGAAGCATTTCATCGGCACCGTTCGTTCTGTCACCGAGAGACGAGTATCTTTTCACGCGATCGTTGAAGGTGCCGGACCAATGATACTTTTGCGCTCTCTTCCTGCCGGCGACCGACCGTTTCAATTTTTGCGCGCGATTCATCGACCAAGCAAAATTTCTTTCCGTCACAGTGTTTGCACACGAACCGTTTTTTCTCGAAACATTTTCAACGCACGATACCCGTGGATCGATACCGCCCACGTTCGTCGCGACGCGTGTCGTTCGAGAGACGTTCAACGATTCGTAGTCGCTATCGCACGAACTATCGTAATTTATACGTTCCATCTCCTCCTTCCAAGGAGATTTAAACGATTTCTTTGTCGTCGTATCAACGGTTCCAGTTATATTCGACCATGCGTCGCTATCCGAAGCGATCTCGTTAACGTTGTTTAGTGGCACGGTCACCATCGTCGTTGTCGCTGTCGTTGTCCTCTTGTCCTCTAAGTTCCGTTCTAACGGGTAGCTTGCCCTTGCCCTTGCCCTTGCCCTTGCCCTTGCCCTTGCCTTATCTCTACCGCGTGAATCTGTTGCAAAATTCCATATACACAATAACGCTCGATGACCCACGCTATTTTCGCTTCTCGTTTCACCGCGTTAGATTTCGTCGCGGGGAACGAGATGGATTTTGTTCCATTTAAATCCATTTAAATGCGTCTCTTTTCCTTAACATTCCGCACAAACGAACAAACGAACGAACGAACGAACGAACGAACGAACGAACGAACGAACGAACGTACGAACGAACGAACGAACGAGGTAGACCGAAAACAAAGGTAATAGTAATCCGATTCGTCTTATCGTATTTTCAACAGACAGACACGACCAGGCGAATAGGCTCGCGCTATCGACGAGTCATCGAAAGATCCGTTAAGGAATTAGCGGGGACATAAAAATAAAAAAAAAAGTGTGGAATAAAGCAAAGCGAGGTAAGAAACGAGAGGAAAAAAAAATGGGGGAAAAAAAAAGAAAAAAAAAAAAATGAAAAAAAAGAAAAAAAACGAAAATTTACGAACGAAAGGAGAGAAAAGATCGAACCGTTTGAAAAAGAAGAAGACGAACGAGTACGGAGGAACGATTTAAGTACGCATGCAAGAGAAAAGAAACATTTGTACGTTGGAACAAGAGGCACAAGTCGAAAAATTCTCGATATACGAACGAAACGGGAAAACAAGAAACGTATGCACGGTCGGTTACGAGTGCATACGCGTGTACGTAGATACGTGTGTGCGTGCGTGCATGCGAGCGTGCGTGCGCGCATAGGGGAGAGCGAAGAGATACGCTCGAATAAAAGGGTTCAGAATCAATTGGCAGATACGGAATAATACCGATAAAGGATTTCTTACCTTCTTGGTCATAATCTACTTCGTGAGTCGCACTAAACACGTTATGCGCGTCATTGAGAAATTTGGTCGTATGATCCATGACCACTTTGTGCGTATCTAAGACTTCCTCTTCCAACATTTGCAACGCGGATACCGCTTCGTGGAACGTGTAAAGATCTTGTGAAATCTCGCCTTCCTGTCGATGGAAAAGTATCAGCGACATAAACGGTAAAGTCGCAAGGTGACTCTCGGAGGAGAGTTTTTAGTTTTTAAAAATAGCCGTCGTATTACCGGATGCGATGGAGAAAACTGTACGTTTCGACTTACGTTCAGCGATCGAAGCTGCGCCAAATCGCTGTCCGATAACACGCTGTTATTCGACTGTTCCTCTATTTTTAATTCCCGCTCGTCGTCCGTCGGGGAAACTTTTACTTCCGTTGGGTCAGTCGCGGCCAGCTCCTTCACTCGGTCCGCGTATCTGAGAGTGTTCAACGAATGTTCGCAGGAATACATTCCGGGGCTGATCATTGCTATCTGTGAACGAAAGAAAGACGCGGTAACGCGCGATTCGTCGAACACGGCGTCGAATGGAGCGTGAAATGGCGCGGATATCGCGAGTAACGGAGAAATATCGTTACCATGCAGGTCTTTGATTTTTCACCGATGAAGCTGTCCCTCAATACTTGCGTCAACTTGCTCGCCCTGAATGGCAAATGCGTGCCTTTGCGACTCAACGCGCGAATACATTCTTTCAGTGCCAACAGCGATTTGTTGATCTCTGCACCTTCCATTCCTGCAAAGAACGCGTATCCGACAAATTTATAACGCGCCTGAGATGGATTCCACTTATCGAGGTAATAGAAAATTTACGAGTTTGTCTGTTGGCGGAAGACGTATCTGCTCCTCTTTCGTTGCCAGCAAGGTCGATAAGGGAAAATTTTCCGTGGACCTTGTGCGTGCCCGGTGTTCGTGCAATGATTTGAAAGACCGCGTGCGACCGCGAGGAATTGGAATTTGCACTGGTTTGTCCGCTGGTTCTGGCACTGTTCCCGTGCTGTATCAGTTTCAATACTTCGTCGCAAGTTTCTACCATCTTCTCCGTCAGTCCGACTATTTGCACCTATGGAAAGAAAGAATGAAACGGGTTAAAGGGCGAAGAGGGAGGGGGGGGGGGGGGGAAAGGGGGGGGAGAAGTTTCTCTTTGTTTGCCAGCAGATCGAAAACCTTGCCGGAGTAAATTTCGAAGAAACTGGCTGATATCACGAGATTCAACGGCCGATACTTCTCCAATTTGATGCATTTGAACACGTCTTTGGCAACCATCGCGTATATGCCCTTTTTGTAATCCTGCGTTTTCCCGTTAAAGTCGCCACCCATGGTGTGCGTTTTTCCGCTTCCCGTTTGACCGTAAGCGAAACACGTGGCCATTCCACCTTCGAAAATAGTCTGCACCAGAGGTTTGGCGGTGTATTTGTAAACTATCTCGTTGTTGCAAGTTTCGTCGAACGCGTAATCGAATCGAAAGATTTGGTTCTCCAAGTATTTGGTTAGATCGACTTTGGCTTTCGGCTCGTGAACCACTATCTGATCTTTGCTAGGCACCGTGATCACGTCTACCTCCTTGCGCGCTATCTCCTTCTTGTTCAACGGACGTTTTCTAACGCACACCGTGATCTGGTGGTCTTCCACGGCATCCGTTTCTCGAAGCGGCCTGAACTCTATGCTGCTTTGGTACTCCCTGTGCAAACGAGAACAGCGGTATTCAGCGTCGGTGATACGAAGGAAAGAACGAAAGACGACAGTGAGGTAAGGAACTGACCTTATCATAGCGAGGAACTCCCAATTCGGATTACCGGGATCTAAATTCATGAGAGCCTCCTTCTCCTCTTTCAACTCGGCTTGCCTTTGTCTTCTCTCTTCTCGGTTCTTCTTCAGCCTCTCGACCTCTTTTACCACGTTCGACCGCCTTCCTCTACCGTTCTCTACCTGAACCTGTTGTTGCTGTTGTTGTTGTTGTTGTTGTTGTTGCTGCTGCTGCTGCTGTTGCTGCTGCTGCTGCGACTGTAGCTGCTGTTGTTGCTTTTGCTTGGCCTGCGCTACCGAGGTGACATTGACGATAGCGGGCGTAGCCGTAGGTGTCGGTGGTATGTTCTCCACCTCTCGGCGCGCCGTGAACGCAGGCAATGTCCCGGAGAGACCGTTTACGGTGCTACCGGATGGCATTATATTGGTTGGCCGTCCAGCCTGTCGGGACGTTTGTTTGCTGGAACCCGCTGCAAAGTACACATCAGTCGCGAGATCTGACCGAGATTCGAGAGATGGCTGTTAAACGAACGTGCCGCGAAATAGACACGCGCGGTCTCAGCCTACGAGGCGAACCGACTCGCGAACGAACAAACACCCAACCGATTCGAACGCGACCATGTAGCAAGGGAATCGCGTGGTTACCATGTTCCGAGACCTGCTCCGAGACCTGCTCCGAGAGGGCTCGAACCCATTCGTCGATCTTCCCATCCTCGACGTCGTCGATCTTATTTTTTCTTCCGAAACAGTAGCCCAATGGATCGAATCTCATGGCGACGATCGAAGGATAGAAACAGCAATCCAAGTTCGAGAAAAATTGCGAAACAAATAGGGGGAGAGGAAGAGTAGTGCTAGGCGGAGGGGGTGGGGGAGGGAGAGAGGGAGAGGGAATATGAAAGAAAGAGAGAAAGTAGATAGGAGAAAAGTTGGGAAAGAGACGGAGGTTGGGAGCGCGCGGTGTTACGGTTGCTCTCCGTTGGTTTACTACGTCGCGCACCGTCTGTCGAGGTCCTTGCCCTTGCATGCCTTTGCATACGGCGCAAGAGCGTACGGCGCACCACCCTGGTGGTGCTTCTCTGACACGCGCTCTGACACCGTTACCGCGTGTATTTACGACACATTCGCCGTCACTTGGAAAATCGATTGGTGGTTGGCCCAGCAAGTAAGCGAACGACCAAACGATCGCGATACGATGAGACGCATGAACGTTCCTTCGATCGCTACCGATCCTCGAGATAACCTTTCCATTCGCGATTCCAACGCGATCGATCGGAACACGGTAAATATATACGAGTCTGGTTGCTGTTTCGCGAGAACGTCCATGGATATTTCAAGGGTGGATCGTACACGTATGTAACGTGTGCCTGCGTATCGACGTACCTTTCACTGGAATCGATGGCTTGGTTGAATGCTGAAAAAGAAACAAAAAGCATATCGTAACGTTGTGGAGCAACATGGCTATAATATAGTTATATTACAGTTATTCGAGTAATAGTAAAGCTTAGCGTCCTGTAAATTCGATGCGGTGCTTCGAAATAAATAATAAACGAACGAACAAATAAATAAATAAACGAGCAACGAGAAATAACGGAGTACTCGATAACGTTCATACGACAGCCAAGTGTACGATACATCGACTACGAGACACATGGATCGGGAAATAGCGAAAAATCAAGAAATTTGAAACCGAGAAGACGAACGTGGTGATCGAGCGGTGGATGATGCTTTGGCCAAGAGAATACCGTATGTACAACGATGGAAATGGAAGAAATGGAAGAAAAGAAGATGAAAAAGGAAAAAGAGGATAAAAATAGTAGGAAAAAGCGAAACGCGTGGACACGTTCGCATCGAGGATGCAATTTCGTTTAAACGGGTATGGTGGAAAGTTCGCAGGAACGAAGAAAAAGTACGATGAATCGGGAAAACGATACGGAAAAGCGTGCAAACGAAGAGCGGCGAGAAAAAGGAAAAAAAAAAGAAAAAAAGAAAAAAGAGAAAGAAGAAAAGAAAAGGTTTCAGCCGGGAAGGAAGAATGAGAAGAAAGAAAGAAAGGAAAAATGCGACGGAGAAAGAAAGGAGCGTTTCCATGCCGTAACGTTCTTCCTTGTTTTTCTTTGCGCGATAAGTCGCGCGTTCGTTGAACAATAGCGGGGGGCACGATTTATCGAGAGCGATCGATCCTCGGAACGTGGCAGAGTGGCAATGCAGAAAGGTGTAAGAAGAAGAAGAAGAAGAAACGGTGAGAGAAGAAAAAGACCGAGGAGGTTACCGAGAGGAGGTGTAGGATGGAAAAAAGATGGAAAAAAGATGGAAAAAAGATGAGGACGTGTGCGTGTGTGTAGGTGTGCGTACGTGTGCGAGCGAGTGTTGATTAAAAGGAGGACGAAATACGAAGGATGGGGGGTGGGAGAAAAGAAGCGTGGGTTCGGCACGTTTACCGAAAGAGCAGTAACGACTCGTACAGGAAGCGTTGCGGATGCAAGGCCGTTTCTTGCGGTATGACCGCCATCGTGTCGTCCAAGGGAGCCTTCCTCATGGTTTTCCGACTCGTCCTCCTTGCCCGAAGAATCCTTCGTTTCGGTTCGAATTTTATCGCGCACGATCGAGGTCACGGACCGATCATCCTCGAGGTTCCGCTTTCGGTTACGAAAGGCCGAGGCTCGCGACGCGAACGCGAATATCCGCGATTCGAATCGAACGATCGAATAAATGGCGAGGGGGGAATCGATGAGCCGATACTCGACGAAAAGAGGCGCCCAGGCATAGATGGCGAACACGGGGAACGATGAGACGACGATGGGACGACGATGGGACGACGATGGGACGACGATGAGACGACGAGATGAGACAACGATGCGAGGTCGTATTAGGATTCGATCGGTTTTTGGACGGGACCCCGAGATCGGTGATTATCCATCGCAGGTCCAAATCCGTGATAATGAGCAGCGTCCATGGAGGAAAAAAGATGTAATCGTGTTAGTAGCAGGAACGATGAGAAGCGACGTTAATCGTGGTCGCTCGATCGGTGATGACCTATTTGGCGCCGAGCTACGCCAAAAGAACGCAATACGCTCGTCGTTTCACCGAAAGAACGAACGCGGATGACAGGTTGCATGAGAGAACTACGTATACGCTAGTTGCAGGAATTCGTGTAAAAAGCTGTTAGATTCGATAAACGAAAAATGCAGCTTACGGAAAAAAAACAAGGTCGAGTATCGAAGGAAATAGTCGATCGAGCTCGAAACAGAAGCTCGGTGTTACTCTCTTCTTTTTCTTTTTTCCTTTTTCACCCGGTTTACCCATTCGTTCTCGTCCACGATCGTCGCGCGCCGTTCGAAAGGGAACGAACGAGCGACCGAACACGATCGACCGAGCGATAAATACCATTACCTTTGACATGTAACTTCTCCATGGTGGTTCCATGATGAATTCGGGATTCATGTCGGCGATCGCGTCCATCTCCACCTAAAAACCAGACGGACAACGTTATAGCTTTCTCGCGTTCCTTTTCGTCCGACTCTTCGAGCAAACATTTCGCGGACTACCTCTTTTCCCTTGGTCTCTCCGTTCTCCACCCATTCTACGGTGAGGGTGCGGTGTAACCAACTAATGCCGCAAACGATCGCCGAGTGGATACGACCTGAAACAAATACGAATTTCACCCATGTACACACACACGCGTGTAGTTTAGTTTGTCGATAGAAATATCGAAATCGTTGTTTCGCTTTCGCCTTCGCCTTCGCCTTCGCCTTCGCCTTCGGGGACAGTTGGCAACGCGTAATCGTCTCGAATCTTCTTACCTAATACCGAGCCTAAATTGGATCGTTGGTTCTAGAGCTGAAAGAAACGCGAATTCCTCGAGAGGATACTCGACGCGCGTCGTTTACTTTTTCCGCAGAATCCTCGATAAAAGAAAAATCGCACGAAAGACGTCGCGGACTTGGATTATTTTCCTCGCAAATTCTCCGCCCTCGTCCATTTCGGCCGAGTATTCGAACGCGCGTGCGCGAGTAATCTCGAGATTTAAACGCGAATTATTGGTATCGAGGACGAAAGAAATCGTAGGAAATTCACCGACGGGAAGCAACTATGCGACACCTATAGGTGGTAGGTCGAAAAGACTCGGCAGTCGCGTCGAGTCGCGACCAAGTCGCGTTTCCACTTTGGACGACATTGTTATTCGCCCCTGGGACGAAGGTTGGCCGGTTCGGTAGCTATCGTGGTCGTGGTCGTGGTCGTTGGATCGAAGACGCGGCGCGTCCGATACCCAAAGCCGTGAGAGGGAACTGGGTGACGTAAGAGCGAATAAAAGGTAAGGTAAGGTAAGGTAAGGATCGACGAGGTAAGAATCTCGCGACGAGCGTCCTTATAAGGATGCAGCGCCCACGTGCGCCATTCGCAGCAAAGCGTCGTGGCGCCCCGTCACGAGTCCACCACGCGCGCGTTCTACGCGCTTTCCATTTCCATTTCCATTTCGTTCTCCATTTCGTCGCTTCGAACAATGCCGACGCGTTTCTTTCCGATTCCGGCAATGGGTTCGAGGCGAGTGTCGCGAAGAACGGTGGGCAACGGAACGAAGGAAACGACACTCGTCGACGAACGGAGCGCGATATGCGCGACTTGGCCACTTGTTGCGTCGCCATGCTGCTACGCGTTGCGTTTCATCCACAAACACGCATCGCGCGTATCCGTTCCTCGCGATCTCGCGCGAATTCCGGGCGGCGCGGCGCGGAGCGGAGCGGAACGGTGCGGCACGACCACGCGAACACGATCGTTCTGGCAAGCGCGAGACTCCCTTACGTCCGACTCGTTACGGCTCGTGTTTATCTTTGGATCGCGACGAGATCTCGACGGGTGATCGGATTCTCTCGGCAATCGGCAAATCGCGTTAGAATCCTGGCGAATCGCGGATCGAAGGTTCTCTTGTCGTTGCGTGCTTGTACGCGTATTCCTATTTATATGGACGGGTGCAGGCTATAAATATTATTACCGTGTCCGAGATTGGGTCACCGATCCGCTTTCTTCCTGCAACCGTACGGGCGCTTTTCCAACTCTACCGCCGCTCTCTAGACCAACCACGAGGACCATTCGATCGTTCCGGAATCTCTCTCTCTCTCTCTCTCTCTCTCTCTCGCTCGCTCTCTTCCCGATCGAACGTAACGAGAAACGATCGACAATCATGGAAGGCAGATCGTGCGCAAACAGCGTCTGAGAGCGCGATCGCTGCTACTCGGCTAACCGACTCTCCTTTCTTGGCGAATGCTCTGACTCATTCGTCCAGAGAGAGCGCGAGTAAATAAAATTGCGCGTGGTTGGATTCGCGCGGAGCATCCGTCTGTTCCTCTGATTTCTTGGCCGGATTTTTCAAAGGAGGAGAAGGAGATAAGAAAGGGACGATCGGCGAGAAAGAAGCGCGATAGAATGGCGGTTGAAGAATTGCTAGGGCCGCGTAAGATTCAGAGCGCGTAAGAGGAACGCGATTAATGACTCGAAGGAGGTGTCGGTGGCGGCAGCTCTCGTTCTAGTCTCGCTGCACGCGTCGAGCACGAGAAGCCCGCGAGGTGAAAGGATATCCGTTCATCTTCCAGCTGAATCGTTAGTAGCCAACGGCATTTGTTATTGTACGCCAAGTAAAAACACCAGCGCCAACTAAAAGAAACGTATACCGTCGTGTGCTCTACCGGCTAGATTAACAGCAAACTTTTCCACCAGTCTACGGAATATTATTCTCGGTCGATGTACGCGTACTCGGGTCGAGTTTGAAAAAGAAAGAAAACAAATATGGCGTGAAGAGGTTAGCAGTCGAGATGCAAGGGCAAGTATTTCTACGCGACTCGCGTAAAAGTATATAACGCGTACGTGTATCTCCTCTACGTATTTCCTCGGTTCTTCGCACTTATCGCGATATCAGCCCATGCCCCGATTATTCTTCGTCGTACTCGAGATAGAACGCGATAAGTTTACGCGACGCGTGCAATGGGTGCATGGTCGACAGGGGTAGTAGGTCGTTCCGTTTCTTCCATTCCCTCTATGCTCCGATAGTTCGATTATCGCGAGAGGGCGGCCGATCGTGGAACGCGTATCGGGCACGTTCGCCGATGCACTAATAATTTGATCGATCGTTGAGTGTCCAGACGCGAATCGGTACGAACCGGTGAAAATGAAAATACGCGAATGTCGTATCGCGTCGTTGCGGTGCGATGTCGTGTCGTATCGTGTCGTATCGTGTCGTGTCGTGTCGCGTCGCGTCGTGTCGCGTCGTGTCGCGAAAACGGTTACGCCACTACGACACTACGCGATGGAAGCAGCTGCCGAGCTCGATCCGTATTCGTCGATATGAAAACGAGGGAAAAGGGAGTAAACGGGGAGAGAAAGAGAAAAATAGCTAGCTGAAACGTCGACGCGAGTACGTCTCGTTGCAATAGTGTTCGATTTTCCTCGAGACTAGTCGCCAGGCTTTGCGCACGCGATCGGCTACCCGAAATCGTCTAAAAATACATCCACGAGATACGTTACTCACCGTTTGTCCTCTTGATATATACTTTGTTGCCGGTATCGATGCTAAACCTGTTGTCGTCCATGGTCACTTAGTCGCGTTCTCACGCCGTAGTTGCTACACCGTAAAACGGCCGGTTTTTCACCAGATCGAACACGATGACGATACGACGCAACGTTGACGATGTTTATGCGTCGAAAATGTAGCGATAGATACCGGAGAAGCCTTACGGGAACCGTGCAGTTCGCGAGACTTCCGAATCCGACCGTTGACAGTTACGGCTGCGTTCGCATTCAAAATCACGCGGCTGTACTGCCTTCCTCTCCACCGTCGTGCTTGTACTTTTCCCTTCCCTTCCCTTCCCGTCGCCGTCGCCGTCACCGTCACCGTCACCGTCACCGTCACCGTTGCTGTTTCTGCTGCTGCTGGTTCCTGCTGCTGCTGCTGCTGCTGCTGCTGCTACTACTGTTACTGCTGTTCTGCTCTATTTTTCCTCTGCGTCGTCGTCGTTGTCGTCGTCGTCGTCGTCGCCGCCGTCGTTTCCCTGCTGCTGTCGTCGTTTCTCTGCTGTTCTCGTCGTTGCTGCTCGTACTTCTACACGTCGCGATGTTAACCGCGGTCACAGCTTCGCCGTCGCGTTGTTCACCACCTCTTGCCGTTGTGTATTTTCACGTCAGGGACGTCGCCGATCGTCCAAGGCACGCCCGTTTCGCGAATTCTCGTTAAAACGGTACGTCGTGTAACCCACGCGACAGCACACTCTCTTCCACGAATTTGAAAGTACGCCAAAACGAAGACACGACGATTCGAAATTACATTCGGAGATTCGTTGAATTTCACGAACGAGATGTTTCCGGGATTTTGTGCCGGGATACTGCCAGTGTCCGTTATTGACAACGGAAAGACTGCGAGCGCCAACTTTCGGTCGACCGCTACCGCCGCGACATCTGTTACTGTGCGCGATTCCTCGACTCTACCAGCTGCATCGTCCTCCCATCTATTGGCCGTTTCAGCCATTGCCGGCCATCTTCTCGCCAGGCCAAGCTACTCCCAGTATATTCGAATGCGACCAGGCGAGATAAAACGAGATACGGGCGTAAAAAAATTTCGAATAAATTATCTATCGAATATCGTAAAGATCGAAACGTTTCAATAACTACTGCAAATTTCTATATTTTATTGCTACTTTAATACGAAAATATTTTATTTCCTTTATTTCTCGTACAACGATATAAACATTGTTCGATGTATCGATTTATCGATTTATCGATTCACCTTTATCGTAACAGAGGATCGTTTACCGTATCGTTTGCGTTTAATCGAACACGGCTTATAACGGAAACACGGATTGTCGGACCAACTTCTTCAATTCGTTCGAATCGAGTTGATTGCTGCTCGTCGTTTCGAGCAGATCTGCGATCGCTTTAAATCTGAAAACCGACTGGTTGTTAACGATGTGTATCGTGCGTGCAAATATTACGCGCTACTACGATTATTTTACCTGTCTAGTCGAGGATAGATACTCGGTGGTAAATCGTGTTGTTTCATCTTCTCGAACGTCTGTAAACGATGAAATCGTAACGTTGCAACTTTCCTACAATGTTAAACGTTACTCGAGCATTACCTCTAAACCGCGTTTCACCACGTTTTCCTCCAATTCCGCCATTCTCGCTACGTAATGTGCTAAACTGCGCGTAGTACTGCCGTTGATTAGACGGTAGAGAAAGGCCAACGATTCGTCTTCGTCGATCGTGTATTCGAATGTCTATAGGATAGAAGAGAAAAAGAGAAGCCGGCAAAGTGAAAGGGGAAAAGGGGACGGGATAAAGATGAGGCGATAGTCTTCTTACGGACAAAGGTTGACAGAGATAGTCTTACTTGTGTCTCGATGAGGGGAGTTTCGGGAGGGAGCAGCGTTAATACGCTGTACGCGTGAGTCGCGACAAATACGTGAGGACAATCCGAACCCCTTTCGGCGAATGTGTTCAGCACGGCTGCGATTAGCGACAATCCGCTAACTTCGGACGTTCCTCTGTCCAATTCGTCCGATATCACGAGCGAATCCGGCATGGATGCGCGTAGGGCTACGTTTATCTGAAACGCAAACTCGTTTTCACTCGTATCTCGTAATCGCGATCTCGAATCACCTACCTGACGCAAATTTTGCAGAAACGAGCTCGCGTTCAGTCCGATACTTTCCGTGTTCGACATTTGAGTCAATATCCGGGAAACTGTACCTACCGTGGCGAATTTTGCAGGAACGTAACAACCTACGTGAACCATAAACACTATGAGTCCGATCTGTTTCAGGTAGACGCTTTTGCCGCAAGAATTCGGTCCTGTTACAACTTTGATCAAGCTCTGGCCGTTCCCGGAACGTATATCGTTCGGCACAAACGTGGTCGCGCATTCCATCAACGGGTGCCGTCCTTCGATCACGTCTATGATCTTTGACTCGGTTACGTATGGCCTGGTGTAATTGTAATCACGCGCCACTTTGGAGAACGCCAGAAGACTGCGATGATCATCGATTATCACGCCTGTTAACCACCTTTTCTTTTTTCTCTCGTCAACGTTACCATTACGAATACCTACGTGTCTAGTTCGGCGCAGAGTTGAATCGTACGTAAAATCGTTCCGGTATGCTTCTTTATGTATCGTATTAATTTTTGCACGATATGATTTTGTCGAACGGCTATTTTCAATATAATGTCACCCACGGTTTCGTCTAGCTCTGAAATACCGATCGGATGAAGATAACGTACGAGGAAGAAAACGACAGCGGGACAACGGGACAACGGGACAACGGGACAACGGGACAACGTTACCGACCTCTCGCCGAAGAGCTTTTGTAATAATGCACTTGGTTGATGCTGAATTTGAATTCCAAACCTGGAAAGGTCTCGTCCTCGGGTGGAGTCGGGTTCCATTTGTTTATCGCTAATACGTAGCCGATATTTGGCAAATACAGCATGTTACAACCCGTAACGGAAGGCGGAAGATGTTCTCGCATGTCTTTCTCACCCATTCGCGTCAACAATTCCGGCAAAGTGCGTCGCACGTGATTCACTGTCGATAGAAAAATCGCATTACTCCTCGGATTACTACTCGGAATTAGCAAGACGGGAAAAGGTCGCAACGCGAGAAAGACCTTGGCACGTACGTTCGTCCAACAAAGGGTCGACGTTTGGTTTAATCACGAGCTTCCTTTCGCGTCTGCTCTCGTTAAAATCTACTATGTACTCGATGAAATACTTGATGTATTGAATCTCGGTCGTGACGCTTTCGGCGATTTGTTTGAACAGTAGCATCTTTTCCGCGTATTCTCCGCATATGTCAGCGATGCAAATTACGTGCGAAATGGTCTGGAAGGAAGGAGAAAGAAAGATGGAATCGCAACGAGATGCAACGAACGTACTGTTGGAGTAATAATAGTAATATCGTGGAGTTGCGACAGCGTGATTATTCTTAGCAATGATTCTGGAAGAGACGAAAGGAATAAAAACGAAGAATTCGACCTTGTGCAGTTTGTGCCAATGCGACGGTTTTGCTTGCGGTCCGGAACAACAGGCGAGTACGGTGTTGGTCAAACGGTACACCTGCCTCAAGCAGGTCGATAGATTTTCCTCGACACTTTGATTGTTCGTATCGAGAAAAAATTCGATCGTGTTTAATCGTTGCTCGAGCACAGCGAGGTTTCGCGTTGGATGATGCAACGTTTTCCTGCAGATACAAATGCAAACGAGTAACGAATAAGAATGAAATATTTCGACGATCGATCGTTTTATCATATTTACCATAGAAACTGAACTCCTGGTCTAGAATGGCAGTAACGATTCATTAGCGAGAATAGGCTCACTCCCCTTGTCGTCGTGATCGTTTTGCCAAATTTGAAAAGGCTCGGATGATCCTTGGACGAAACGATGTTTAACGCTTTGTAAGTATCCTCGTCCACCATGACCAAATCTTGGCTACATTGGATAAAGACGCGATCTTAAGATACGCGTACGCGGCGAGTAACGTGGAGTAGGGCAAAAGAGTGATTCGGACTTACAGGTTAAGGTAATTTAGCGATACGAAAGATGGTTTCCCGGACGGATCCAATGCGATGTTGTTCCAATTTTTATCGATGAACAACAGCAGAGAACCCAACGCGTGAATCATCGCGCAGCATTTGAAATTCAGTATACTATTCAAAAATGTCAACCTGTTCACGTTGGTGATGTTCTTTGGCTCGTAGTCGAGTCGAAGACATCTCACTCGATGAGAGCATCGTTCGTAGTTGAGCTCCTTTTTGCAAATTATTTTCAACTCTGCGTTATACACGCTTTCGCGCGAATCGAACGAATTTGTTCCTCCATTCGTTGCCTCTGTCAATATCCTCTTTACGGCGTTGGAAAAAGAAGCTGGTGCCGCAGCGCTTATAAGCACGTAACGCGGTAAGCATTGTTTGTACAGAGCTCTGGCCACGTCGAAACGTTCAACGTCGTCCACCGTGTCTTCTAGGACGAATAATTCGGACGTAACGATATTATAGTAAGCGGCACCGAGACGATTGTTGCACCAAATCATCGTCAAGATTATCTACAGAAAGAAACGCGGACAATTTTAGACGCGGGACTTGGATGGTATAACCGAGAAAATTGATGCAATGAAGAATGTATAACCTCGTCTGTGCTCTCGAAAATGGCTGCGTCGGGTAGCTCGAAATCGGTCGAGCCTTTACCGCTTTTCGCTCGCGATATCGACGCGTGCTTACCGACTAACGCTTCTGTTTCTTCGTCGCTGCTTTCCGACATCAGCGACTCGAATTCGCAGCGTCTATGGGAAAGCAAAATGGAAGAAGAAAAGAGAGGGATAAAAGGTAGATAAAAAAGCATCGAGTATACGTACACTAGGGCACCGGATGGCGCGGTTCTATGAATTTTGGATAGCGTACTCGAGGAAGAAGCCGTTACGGATAGACGGTTCGTTTCGATGTCACTGGGTCGTTCCATTTTATCGGAATAATTCGTGGGTGAAACGTGGACGAATCCGATTAACGTAGAACGGTACGGTTCACTGTCACGGTTCGCTGTGCACGGTGCGCATGCGCGACTAATTGGCAAAGATTCGAATTCAAGCGGGCTATACGGAACGCACGCGAGTACAATGGTAAATGTCGGAATTAAAAACCGCGTTGTAACAAGGTGTCGTTTTATTCAATTATGTTACATATATACACCGTGTTATATACATAATAACAATGCTTAGTATCGATACGTACTATTTTCAAAAACGATTGAGTAAAAAGAAAAGAAAAAAATAGAAAAAAAAAAAAATAGAAAAAAGAAGAAAAACGTAGAAAGGGGAAATGCGAATTTAGTGGAAACGATCATGTTGGAATGGGCGGAGGTGGACGAGGATTAAAAGAAATCGGCCTATACGTTTTCCGTTTCGTGAACGGTTGTACTCCGCTTAGTATAAAATCGTGGATCGGATTCCTCGGATGTTTCGTTGGTTCCACCGGCAGCGGCAAATCTTCTTCCGACGTTGCTGCTTCCTCGCTTCGCGCTGGACTACTGGACCTGCTCAACGTTTGTTCGCTGTTTGTCTTCGTTCCATTTGTCTCGCTGTTCGCTGTTTCTCACGTGTTTACCGAAACGACGGAAAGATTCGAGCGATTCGACGATTCCCGCGTGTTTGCCGGCATAACGCGAAAACGTTCCGTGGTATCGAATCGTCGAGTCGCTGGATTCTACCGTCGCGGATCCATGCACGATTAGCTTAGCTTTAACGAAGCGTTGTTAGATGACTAGAGGCGTTAGGATTATTTCTACGTCATGCCCGGCTTAAAATCTGCACGAAAGAAAAGAAGGTGGAAGAATCGAAACGGTTAGCGATCGTGCGGCTGGAGAACACGAATGAAGCGTAAACAGAGAACGAGCAACGGATAGCGTACACAGAGGACGAAGACGTTCCGCTACGTTTCTCTATGGATCGTAGGATCCATGGATCGTGGATAGTCGGCGTATACCGTACGCTAACGGAATACGCGTATCGAGACGTAGACGCATCGGAAGTCGATCGAGCGAGAACGATTGGAGATGTGGCGATTTAGGGGGAAGAAAATGCGACGCGAAATGGACGAACGACGATCGATTCTCTTCTCTCCACGGCACGAATAGGCTTTTACGCTTTCGACAAGTCGAGTGAACGACGCATTGCTCGATCGAAGAACCGAGGTTCCGGTCGGCCGGCCGGCCAGCCAGCAAACCTACCTAAGTCGTTGAGGTTTGCTCTTGATTCCGTTTTGCCTGGAATGTGGCCTCGTGTTCGGTTGCGAGAGTTCGCTGTCGCTGCTCGCGAACGAGGTTCTGGTTACCACCACCGTGCCGTGGGCGAAATCTTTCCTGCGAAGAGAATAAAATTGCAATCGGTTGGAAGAGAAATGAACGAGGAGAAAAGGGATGGCGAGATACGCGGTTACCTGTAGTTGTCCGACTTTGGAGTGGAGTTGGACGTTGTCGGTTTTCCGGTAGGATGAACGATGTTCGCATCGACGAAAACGGGTGAACTTTTGGGAATATCGCAAACGATCTTCGGATGAACGGTGGTTTGTCTGTAATCTAAATGATTGGAAGTATCCGGTGGCCAGTCGTAGTACTTGGGTCGGTAGCCTTTTCGTTCGACGCGAGACTGTTTGGTGGAATCGGTGTCGCCGGTAGTGGCACGTTTACCAGGTGCGACGGTGGAGGAGTTTGCAGCTGGTAACGAAGTCGGAGAGGATGCGGTGGATGAGGGCGCACCGTCCGGATCAGCCCGGGACAACTGTGAACCATCCCAGTCGGGGGTTGGCAGGCTACTGTAATAACGAACGATCTCGAGATATCGAGTTGTAACGCGCGAGTATACCGAGAACGCTGGATATTCTCGATTGTCGATATAGAATGTGGCCCGGTCGATCTGTTCGGTCGGCCGTCAGATCGTTCAATGGATCGGTGAAAAAGTCGAATCGGTCACAGCCATACTTACTTGAAACTCTCCTCCATTTCCTTGAACAGGCGCAACTGTTGCCTGATATTCGCCTTCTCTTTCGCGCGTTTTCGCTGAAACTCTTCCTCCACTTTACGCATCGCCTCGAGTTCACCTCGCCTTTGACGCTCCTTCGCTTCGACCTCCCTCGATAGTTTCTCGGCTAGTCGCCGTCTCTCTATTTGCCTGACCGTCGACTGAAAGGTGAACCTACGGCTCCTCGAATTGTTCTTCCGTTGCGGTTTCGTCCCTTTGGCATCCGGGCAGGACGGTTGCTCCGATCCAGTCCACGGAGTCGTGGTCGTTCGTTCCTCGTTGAAGGCAGGCGAGAACGTTCTTCTTTGCTTCGGTTCACTCGCGTTTTCGCGCGATTCCGGGCAACCGGAGAATTCCTTGGATTCTTTGGAATCGTTAGCACCGATGCGATTCTTCAAATTTTTACATCGTCGCCTCGACACTGCGTTACCGCCTTTGCCCTTGTCTTCTTCCTGGTGCACGTCCTCGTGCTCCTTTTCCTCTCCTTCTTTCTCCGCAGTGCGACGAATCGCTACAGCGTTCTCGTCTTGGTCCACGTTTTCATCGTCGTCATCGTCGTCGCCGTCGCCGTCGCCGTCGTCGTCGTCGTCGTCGTCGTCGTCATCGTCGACATTCTTGTAAGCGTTTAATCGAAAAGAACCGATTCGTTTTACACCATTGCTTCCACGAATCGGCATCGATGTTCTCGGGTAATCGATGGAGCGGTCGAAATTTTGCACTCGATCTTCCGTATCTTCGTTCGCTTCTGGTAGATACATAACGTGACCGCCCGGTGTAAGGTAGGAGAAAGACGGTGGTTTCATGATGACCGGAAAATCGTTCCCTTTGACTTTTTCGCCGCGTTCGATCGCGTCGTTGGCGCGTGACACTTGCTCCTCGTCCTCGTGCTCCGGCACATCGACATCCACGGCATTATCGACATCGGGGTCGTTGTCCACCTCATCGTCGTCGTCGTCGTCGTCGTCGTCATCGTCCTCGTCGTCCTCGTCGTCCTCGTCGTCGTCGTCGTCGTCGTCGTCGTCGTCGTCGTCGTCGTCGTCGTCGTCGTCATCCTCGAGTTCGACACGCTCGTCACCGTCGTCGCTAGCGAGCTGACGTCGTACGCGACGACCGACGCGACGACGATCGTCTCGAGAAGGGAACGGTCGCCAAACGGAGGGCGAGACACGCGACGTTTCGATACGAACGCGATTGTGCTGCAACGAAGTCGGCGCGCTGGTGGATAACAACCAGTTGTCGTCGAGAACGTCGCGGGTGGACTTTTTCTGATGATCGTGCGTGCCGATACCGAAGGCTCCCGATACCGATCGCTTGAGCTTCTGGAGCGAATTAAACGCGGACGCTTCCCTGGCCTTGGGTTCCGGAGCACAGAGACACAACGTTCTGGCTTCGTCTCTCGGCAACGAAAGGGAGAAGACGTGACCTCGGGGAGAATGATACTTCAACGGGGTGGGTAGAGGTGGCGGCGAGTCAACTCCCGCGTCGCTGCTCGATTCCTCTCCGAGATCTTGCTGCGGTGTCCAAGTAGGCCTCGTCACGGTCGTTTTCATTCGGTTGATCGTACTTACGTCGAGGGAATCTTCGTTCGCGGCACCCGCATCCCCCGATATGCCGGAATCTCCGGACTTGTCGTGCCAGCTTCGAGGTCCCAACGAGAGCGGGAAAGGTGGCGGTGGTCTCGACAAACGTTCTATTCGTTCCTCGAACATCACCTGAAAGATAGAGGAACGCGCGAAGAGACGTTTTCATCGGATCACGAGGAATCGCGGAACGGCGTTTAAGATAGGAATTACGAACCGGCATCTCCTCGCTGGCAGTGCTCATACTAGGGCCCGGCGTTTCCAACGCCGAGAGCAATCTCCAGGCAGCCGACGGCGAGAACCGCGGTATCTCCAGTTGCTTCTTCGGCAGGGTCGGTCGCAGTTTCAACGAGATATTCTCCACGACGCTTCTTTCCTGAAAGAACGTCGGTTGGTTGGTCGGCGGATCGTGCATGAGCGAGAACAGAGAAAGGAATAATCGACGACGACTCACGTTATCGTCCGTGTCGGTGGCGGTGGCGTGAACGACGGAAAGTCTACCGTCGCCACGGTCACGAAACTTGGAATCGACGTCGAGCTCCTTCCCCGTATCCTGGTCCTCCTCGTTGCGAGACTTGGTCACGGTCAAGCACTCGTTCATGCCGAAATAAAACGTCTTCGGAGCGGATTGTTGCTGCGTGGTCGCGGCAAATCTGGCAATCGAGAAGAAAGATGAATCGGATGGCGCGACATCGCGTCGAAGCGAACGGGAATAAACGGGAATAAACGGGAATAAACGGGAATAAACGGGAATAAACGGGAATAAACGGGAATAAACTTACCGCGGCTGGTCGTGTTCTCCGACGGATAGCTCGTTCGGGACCGAGTTGCTCGTCTCTTCGACGTATTCGTTGCCTCGGGATTCCGCGTCGGATTTCTCCGTTACCGCGGTATCGGTCCACTTGCGATCGAGCGGCTGCTTCACGGTAGAGACCTTGGATCGACGCTCGTTCCATCCTCCAGGATTCGAGTTGTCCGCGTTTCCGAGTCGCCGACGCTCGTTCGACTCGACGCCGTCGAGGGGTCGGGCAGCGCGAACCCCGTCTTTCGCCGAACGATCCGGTTTACCGATCCCATCGCGATCAACGGCGTCCTCGCGACTTCCGCCAGCGTCGGCTGGATAGGAATTACCCGCTCGTTCCACGGATCGATCACCCCGACGACCGCCACTCCTCTCGCAATCGTTCACGATCTGATTCCGTCGACGACTCGGACGTCGCGCAAACCCGTTGGTTTCCGCGTCGAATCTGTCGCATCGGCGATCGTGCGTCGCTTCGTCGACCGTTTTTCCGCTCGCGTCCAACTTGTCGCGAACGCTCTTGGCCACTCGGATCAACTCCGCTTGAAACTCCGGACTGCTCATGCTTCTTTGGAGCGTGTTCTTTCCGTGATCGGGTAGCTTCGAACGACGCCGAAGTTGATCGACGTTGGAACATCGAACTCGATCGCGGTCCCGATCGCGGTCCCGATCGCGGTCCCGATCGTGATCCCGATCGTGTCTGTCGACGGCCGGTTGGCTGGCAATCGCGTGGTCGACGCGTTGTTCCGTTTTCCGAGGAGAAGGAACAACGTCGGTCCAACGAGTGGTGGATTCGCGTTGCTCGAGCCGTGGCTGTTCGCGATCATGGTCCGGCAGAGGCGACGACAATTGCCAACTGATCTGAGCCTTTTTCGACTCGGCGCGAGTCTTGAACAGCCGAGATCTCCGCGGAGGCGGCAAAACTCGATAACGATGATGGTGCTGCTGGTGGTCGAATTGAGAATGCGGATAGAGACGAGTGTCGAATTCTCGCGTGGAACGATCATCGCCGACGCCGCTGGGCAACGTTTCGTCGACGAGATTCGAAGCAGCGGATGCCGGTGGCGGAGCCGGGGCTTTGTACTTTTTCCTAGCCTTGTATCCGTTCTCCAGCCGTTCCTTCGACTGTTTGCCGTAACGGAGACAACCGGAAGCTGGGGTACGCGTCTCCTGCCTGTTGCTCGAGTTGCCCGTTGTAGCTCGGTGGTCCGGGACGGAGGAACAAACGAGGTCGGGGGAGTAACGAAGATCGGGCTCGCTACCGAATCTTTTCAGATCGTTGCCGCAATTAGGAATCCCGTCCGACTGAGGCGTGGAGTCGGCGCGATAGCGACAGCAGTGTCTGTCGATCTTTCTCGAACGGGGATGAACGAGGTTGGAGGCGGAACAGCTCCTGTCTCGAAACGTCGGCGGCTCGTTGCGCTGGAAGAGAACGCGGGACGAGACGGTCGGATGAAACGACGGAGGATCGGACCGTGCCGGGCCGTTTCGCGTCTTACTTACGGACAGGCTTTACCTTGGCGAGGTCACGGGACGAGGCGAACGTCGGTGCTCTACGACCGCTGATCGTTCCGCCGTTGTGTATGATGCTTCCGTTGTCGGTGGCGCGTAGCCTCTGATTCGGTGGCTCGGGAAGAACCTTGCGAGCAGCGGTCGGTTGCGACCGATGCCTGGTCAGCTCTCGAGGGAACGATTGGGACCAGCCGCGATTCGTTCCCTCCGCCATCGCCGCCGTCGTCGTCGTCGTCGTCGTCGTCGTCGTCGTCGGCCCGTTCGAGCACACGGACGACGCCTGATGCTGATCCCGCGAACTGCTTCCATTGTTGCCCATCTCGACGATCCTGCCACGACGTCCTCGCTACGGCTACGAGAATCGCCACCGATCCTCCATATCGTTCGCGCCTCCGTCGCACTGCCAACACCGACGTCACGCCTCCTGAAAACAGTTCACCGTTTGACCCCATCCGTTTTCTCTCCATCCTCGTCGCTCTCGGCGTTTCTCAACGCGAGTCGAGAGGGAACAGAGGGAACAGAGTGTACCGAGCGAACCGAAGCGAAGGCCATAACCACGCTCGATTCCAGCGATAACGGTTTTGCCTAACGGGTTCGAATCGGTGCGAGAGACTCGATAAATCGACGAACCACCGGATCGAGCGTGTCCGCGTCACCCGTTTTCTTCCAGATCGACGAGCTCGATGAACGCGCGAACGTGGACAACGACGAGGAGTAAATTCGTAAGCGAACCGCGTTCGTGGGATCGGCTGTGGACGTTGTTGCGTAAAATCGAAGAGAAAGTTGGATCGGAAGGTCGTCGGGGATTTTTTGCCGATCTGGAAAACGTCGAGACTCGGTTCGATAACGATCGCGAAATCGGACGCGACAGCGCGCGTGCACGGACCTCGTACAGCGTACCTCGATGAGAAAAAGAGAGAAAGAGATGAAATCGGATCGAGGTCGCGGTCCACGCGCGAAAAAGAAAGTCTTCCCGGAGAACGCGGACAAGTTCGATCCGGTATATCCGGTGAGAGCGGACGAGCCACGGTAACTGTCAGCTTCTTCTCGCCCGCGTTCTCTCTTCGCTTTCGAAGTCGCGAACGCGTTCCATGACCGAAATTTCGCCAACGAGTACGTAAACGAAGGAATCCGCGGGAGGAATGCGAAAGTCGGGAACGGAAACGTGCACTGGATCGGCCGCGTCTACGTTCTCACGCGGTGATTTCCTAGGCGAAAGAAACAGACGGAGGAGAAGCGACGGATCGTGGATTCGGAATCTGGAATCTTGAATCGATCTCGAGCATCGATGGATCTTTCTCTCCCGTAACGGTTCCAACGCCTCGTGCCACGTATACCGTATGCCGTAATCCACGCTACGATTTCCGTATTTGCTCGTGGCTTCCTGTTCCGTTCGTATCGCGGCCATCATTGGAGGATAGGGGAGAGCCGGGCAGTCGGATCGTCGCGTTGCTCGTTTCTCGCTAGTTACGCGCGATCGTCGGTTTCTTATCGAGAGGTGGCAGCAAAGAGATAGAGGATGCAGAGGACGAAGAGAAGGGAAAGCAAAAGCGTCGAATGTTATTCGAGAACGAAGGCGAGTTCCACGGAAGGAGAGCGAACGAAACGTATAACCGGTTATCGTTTAACTGCTCGGCCGTTGTTAGGTCTCGTCGTTTGCTCGCGCGGTCAACCTATCTAGTACCAAGCCGCGTTCCCGCGCAAATACGCGCGTACACGCGTTACGCGTTACGCGTTCCGCGTTCGACGGATCGGAACGCGCGGATGGACCGCCGTTGTCTCCCTTCACCGTCAATTTCTCTCCATCGATCCTTCCTCTTTCGCGGGCTTCTCGTTCTCGGCGAGAAGGAAAAGAAAGAAAGAAGGAAAGAGAAAAAAAGGAAAAAGGTGGATTTGCGATTATCGCGAGCGTGTCTGGTCGCGACGCGACTATAAACGGAAAAGAGAGGAGGGGAAAGGTTTAGCGTGGTGGCGGAAGTAGGAGAAGGAGAAGAAGGATGAGGCGATAGCGGCGAGGGGCGTATAGGGGTCGGAGGAAGGTAGAAGAGAACGGCAGGATATCGAGAACGAGTACGGATGGGTTTTATTTGCGAGGCATCTAGGTCAGTCACAGTCGCGCAAGTGCACTGTGCCGCACCTATTCCGTTCGCACCTGTGCGCATGCGTGTTGGCTAGCAGCAGCGGCGCAAAAACACCTCGGATCGGCGACCGACCGACCGACCGACCGACCGATCCATCCATCCATCCATCCATCCATCCATCGATAGACCCATCGATAGATCGAACGATCGCGCGAAGGAACGAGGCGAACGAGGCAAAGAGAAAAACAGAGGCGAAAGAACGCTAGAAAAGGCGAAAAGAAAACGGCATCGTCGGGAATTATTTTCTCGGCATCGTTTCCCAGGAATTTTGGTATGCGGAAGGAAAGCTACGTAGCAAGGTTCGCGGAGCGATTGAGCGAAAGGTGGAGAAAAGAGAAGGGTCGGAACGGCACGTATGCGTATACGCGTTATCTATGTGATGGTGGTGATGATGATGATGATGATGATGATGATGATGGTGGTGTGGTGAGGTGGTGGCGGTGGTAATGGTGGTGGTGGCACAGCCAAGAGCGGTGTACCGGCAAAGAGAGAGCTAGTTGCGCGTCAAAGTACAAGGAGGGAGGAAAGGGAATGAGGTGGAAGAAGGGATGAGAGAAAGAGAGAGAGAAAGAGAGGGGAGCATCGATGCGAGAATGGAAGAGATCGCGGAAGTTTTCTGATGCGGAGCGGAGATAGATGCGATCGGTAATCGAAGGAGGCGACGGCGGCGTCGGTCGACGCGATGTTCGACGTTCGCTGAATGTTACGCGCGCGAGAAACGAGAAACGGGAGGTAGGGAACCCTTGGATTATTACCATCTGGAACAGCCGCTTTTTCGCGGCGCTCCTTTACCCCGAACCGCGTTACGCGTTGCTACACGCGCCGAAAAACTTTTCTCGTCACCGTGGTTCGTCGTGGTTCTCGCGCGATCGCCGACCTCGTTCCGCGCGCGATACTCGCGTCTCGCGTCTCGTCGGCGAGAAAATGCCACCGAAAATCCGGGTCAATCGCGCGCCCGTACGCGCGATTCTTTCGCGAGACGAAGCGTCCGTTGCGAAACTTCCTGCGCGCGTTGCGCGGCACTCGCGAGGAATCGCGAATGCGTGTACGCGGAGACGGGAACGCGTTTCGTAATCGCGCTTGTTTCTCTTCGTCCAGGCGATATTGTTCGCCAACGAGTATCGATTTTAAACCGAAACGGAGGAAAAGCAACGACGATCGCGATAACGCGGGTCGCGGGGACGACCATGTCCTCGAGGCTGAAGGGCAAATGGCAAGAGCCAGCGGAGAAGTGAAAGCTGCGTTGTTTGCGTAAACGGGAAACGATGCGTTCAAGCTCTCGGTGATTTTCCTTCGTGTTTCCACTCGATTCGATGCATCACCGTATACGTATAATACGCGTAATACGTGTAGGTAAATGGAAGGTGGATGGCTCCGTCCGCTGGGTCGAGAGACGGTGCGAAAATCGCGTAAAGAGTCCGGTCGCACGGCGAATAGGACGAAAGAGAAGCGTAGCGAAGCGGAGCGAGAGGAAAGGAAAGGAAAGGAAAGGAATGGAAACGGAGCGAAATGAACCGCGATCAACCGCGTTGGAGAAACGACGCGTAAGAAAGGAAAAGAAAGGACGCGAGATCCGATAGACGCGGCTGCGCGAGAAATTAACCGCGTTCTCAAGAAAACAACGGGGAAGGAAAAACGAGCGTCGTCGAGTTACGCCGCGAGATTCGTCGCCCGTGAGATACTCTCTCGTTAATTGGAAACCAGCGAGCGAAAGCTTTGCTAATGGCTAACGAATGAAAATTACGGCTATACGCGTTGTCGTATCGCAACGGCGCAAACAAACTCGAACGCGATATGCGCGCGCAAATGGAACAAACTTCTCTCGAGTTTCCAATTTTCCCACCCGTCGATCGCTTTCGCCCTAATTTTCCTTCGTCCATTTGTTCTCGGATAGATGAACGTTATCGTGACGTTGAACCGGTCGAAACCGCCGACCGCTTCGAAACGGGTAAGAGGTTCGGGTCGCGGAAATCTAGAGTGCCGCTGGTCGCGATCTCTCGAATAGAGAAAAGCGTTTCCAACCTACCGGTGAGTTGGAAAGAAAGGAAAAATCGGGTTTGTCCGAAAGCGTAGCGACGAATTAAGGAGAAAAGCAGGAAAGAGAAAACGCGTGTTTGCAGAAACGGTTGGAGCGCGAACAAAGCTGCGCGGTGGTCGTGGTAGCGGCGCATCGAGCGGGAAGCATCTAACGGGGCAACGTCACGGCGCGTTAACCTTCTTCCGATTTCGTCTATTCTTTTCCTACACCACCGACGAAAATCGATCCTGCTATTCTATTCTAAATCGATCGACTAGCAAATTTCTTCCCTTCGATTCTCTTCGCTACTCGTTCCAGCCACGCCGATGTCTCTCTAACGCTTTCGTCTCACCGCGATCCACCGAATTATGCGCATTGTTGTCGGGAACGGGAACAGGGACACGGTTTTTTCCACGAGTATTCTTCCACCATCTACTCGCCATCTACCGTCCACGCGTTTACCTTTCGAAAATTCCTGCTAATAAAACTCCCGACGCGTTTTATAATAGCCATTTTCCAATTTCTCTCGCGTCCCGATCAAATTTCCGCGTGTTCCAAAGCAGGCCATCGATTCTCGAACGATCGTGGAAGAAATTCGTGGAAAGTTCATTCGCGTAAATTTCCACCAACGATTACGCGTTCAATTCCCTTTTCCCTTCTTTTCTAATCCTCTATCGTTCCGATCGAACCATTTTCTTTTCGTCGCGAGTTGTTACGTTTACGTGTGTATACTTGCCTTGATTAGCGTATGTGTGCGTGTATATGACAATGTAGATTAAACGGTAGGTATTATGCACTGTTACGGGTATCTCGATACGATTATACCCTTGGTCCTAGAGCCCCAACTCTCGTTGTACGTTGTAGCACACGCGCATCCCCCCAGCTGTCGAATCTTTCCAATCTTCGATAAATGTCTGGTTGGAATTCGCGACGAACGCGATCTGCCGTCTGTTCGTATATCTCGGATAACGCGTAAACCCTTTTGCCGCGAGATCAAACGTGGCAATAGGAAACGGTAAAGGATGCAGGAAAATCGAGTAGAGAGACGTGAATGAGAGGTGAATGAGAAAGGCACGGGCACGGGCACGGGAACGGGAACGGGAACGGGAACGGGAAGAGCGAGACCCGGGATAAGAAGGAGAGAAAGCGACAAAGGGATGGAGAGAATCTAAGGAAGCAATGGCAAAAGGCGGGAAGAGGAGGAAAGGAAAAGGAAGAAAGAGGAAAAAAGAAGAAGGAGAAAACAAAGAGCGGAATCGTGGAACCGCACAACGCGTTCAGATGGTAAGACGACTCGAAGGAGAGTGCGATCCGCGCGGTCCTTATCCTCGAACGCGACGCGAAATCGGAACTGAGCGACGGTGGCGGCGGCGACGGCGGCCCTCGAATCCCCACCCCTGTGAAAGCTGGTTAAAACCGTTCTCCTACCATCGCTCGTGTTTCATCTATCTACCAACCTGCCTACTACCTCTTCGTCCTTTTCTCTTAACTACGTAACGCATAGCATTGTCCTTCCCCTTACCTCACTTCTCTTCTCTCCGCCTCGCGACTCTTCTCTTCTCTTCTCTTCTCTTCTCTTCTCTTTCCTTACCGCATTCCTTTCAACTTCTATTCCAGTCTGCGATCTGACGTTTCTTAGTTTCGACTAGATATAGTCGTTCCACGTTTCGCCACCTTTTTCCACCAAACGCTCCAATCCTTGCGTCTTCCGACTTTCGTCTTTTCCCGATCACCATCCCCGATCACCATCCCCGATCACCAACCCCGATTACCACCCGTCATTTTTCTCTTTTCTTTCCTTTACCGATTTCTCCAAATCGGCCAGTTGTCCAACGTAAATCGTAAATCGATTAACCTCGATATTTATTTCTTATCGGGAAGGCTTCTACGAATAAACACACAACTCTCCACGATACGTTCTATAAATATGCAGTTTAATCTACCACTGTTTTACACGATCGAGTGAGAAATATTCGCTTACTCGCTACTATTTATAAATATTCGAGAAAACCATTTAAACTATTTGTAAGGTGGCCATGTCCATTGATCAGGCGGAGCTTTCTCCATCAAATTATCCCACGGCTTTTCTTGGGCCAACAGCTCTATCAACGACAATTCGTTTTGCGCTTGGATCACTAATTCTCCGAGCTGCCCCTGATTTATTTTTTCTTCTATAACGTCCAAGTTTTCATTCTGTAACATGGAATACGTTGTACTCATTGTTCGGAATTACGTCGTTAGTTGGATTCGAAAAGGAGATATCATTCCAATATTCCTCGTTTAATTCGAGAACCTATCGAAAAATTAAATAAAGCATTTACCTCTTTTACGATCTTCTGCCTTTCCTTTACCAAACTCTCTGTGGTTTTCCTGTAAACATAGTCTTCTGGCAAAGCAGTGATGAACCGTAAAATGCTCTCGTATAATAACGTAAGTTCCATACGAGGATTGTGAAGTACAGGCAAGCCTGTTAATCTTATCTACGAATAAAAAAATATCACCGTTCGTACAAAATTAATCGCAAAATATGGGGAAAACGTTCAAAATGTAGAGCAAAAATATATCGTTATGTCGATGGTATGGTTATGTTTTCAATCCGATGACGAAACGTGTTCGACCACGAAACAATTATTATCGAATACGTTATTAAGAATTTTACCGAATTTTACACACGCATACGCGTATCACCTTTTTCAATGGTCCTGACATTCTTTCACTCCGGCGATTTACTTCGAATAAAAACGCAATTACGCGATCAACTTGCGAATCGACTGAACCTCGAAATTATTACCACGTGATTTCTGTAGTGGTAACACTGCATCACTGCACCACCCTTACCTCGAGAAATAAACTGTCAACGGCGGCACTCGTGTTCAAATGTTCGACTAGAAAATCATGCCTTTTCCTTTCTCTCCTTCTCCTTCTAAATAACTTTTTCGCTTCTCATTTCACTTTCGAACGTCATTAGCTTCCTAACAAACGTAATGCCATTAAAATTCAAATCATTCTACTCGATTCGCTTTCTCTATCATCGCATATCTAGTGCATCCAGGAATAACATTTAGAAAAAAGAAAAATAGGCTAAAGAGCGGGTGGGGAGGAATGTGGCACAAATGTATAACGAGAATCGCTTTAAACGTAAATCATTTATTTTTATGTTCTCACGTGTAAACATATTTATCGGTTAGATTTAGCGACACGTTCGAGTTCGTCCTTCTTTTTAATCGCGTAAGAATTAGACGAACCTTTGGCAGCATTGATGAGTTCATCGGCTAAACATTCGGCAATTGTCTTAATATTACGGAATGCAGCTTCCCTAGCACCGGTGCATAACAACCAAATAGCCTGATTTACTCTTCGTAATGGAGAAACGTCTACCGCCTGCCTTCTAACCGTACCAGCACGGCCAATACGCGTAGAATCTTCTCTTGGTCCTGAGTTAATGATAGCTGTCACGAGAACCTTTTTCAGAGAAATGTGTACATGTTAAACGTAAAGTTAAAAGCATACGCCTTTTCCTTCTAATCGTCTCTATTTACTACACTACGTAACTGTCCAAAGAATGTTATAATAAAGTATAAATTACCTGCAAGGGATTGTCACCCGTAAGCAGGTGAATTATTTCAAATGCGTGTTTTACAATCCTTACTGCCATTAACTTTTTCCCATTGTTTCTACCGTGCATCATTAAAGAATTTGTAAGACGTTCGACGATGGGACACTGAGCTTTTCGAAATCGTTTCGCAGCATAACGTCCAGCAGAATGTGGCAGATACTTTGCATTTTTCTCTTTCACAGCGATATAGTCCTGCAACGACATATCATTCACTTGCACGTCGTCACAATTCCAACGACCAAATAATTTGATTTCTGGTAATTCTGCGGAAAGTGCAACTGGTAATGTTGTGGTGGGTACCACTATATCGTCGTACGTTTCCATGTCAGCCATGATTTACCTGTAAGATAAAAATTATTACTATTCATTCTACATTCTGATCATTCGGTAAGGGAAAACATTCGATAACACTAGTTAACAATTAAGTTAAATGAATATCGGTATCTTTAGTTCATATTGCTATTAAACTATTTTTGGAGCGTATGTTTGTTTATGTATAATAAATACAGAGGAAATAACGTAACGTTACAAATTGTCACATGCTGCGGATTACGTTGAGCACTATAAAGAAAATACGTAAAGATTGCCGGATAGATCGATGTAAAAAATATAAAAAATATAAAAAATATAAAAAAATCTAAAACGTTTCAAGGATATTTCTTTTTCTGACAGATTCAAACATCGCAAGCAATATTTATCCGCGTCAGATGCTAATCAACGTAGCACAATGCTAAAACAAAGAAAAAGGAAAACAAAAGAAAAAAAAAAAAAGAAAAAATAGCATAAAATATGCATAAACATAGCTTAGTTAAAAGGCAAAGTTTGACAGAAATTGTAATATTTCTAAACACTTGTTACAATATATACGTTTAACACAATTTCTTTTTAACTTAACATTTTTATCGTTTTTGCAACGTTATTCACAAAACACCACACTTTGTTGATATAAAATGTATACGAATATCGTAAAGACATGTGACCATGTGGCCGCGTGTAAAATCGAAACACTGTTAACTGGTCAATCGTAGAATGTTCCGTACGTTTTTCACCTTCGACTATATTTCGTACGTTCTCAATGTCTTGATATCACTCTTTCTTACAAGCCTGGTCAAATAAATACATCGAACTTTTCGAATTCCTTACCATATAACTTTTGTTCACGTCTTCCCTAGAGTAAGCGTGAACAGGAAAAGGCCATGACACTAGTGGCGCTTCGACCTGTGACTACCGGATTTTGCAAACTCTAGTCAATTCCGAGACACGATATAAGAATCTTCGATTTTTTTGTTATACGTGTCGGTAAAATAACGAAGATTGCTTTTGCGTATAATTAATTTGCATCGTTTGCTCGATCAACGAATTCTCTATCGCATCAAAAAAGCGACAAAAATTTTCGTTCCTACGGTTGTTAATTTGATCACGAAGTGTTTACAGCAGTACTGTAAACGCACAAGCGGAGACGATTGGTTCGTGAGTTGCCATTTTGAGCGTGTATTTATGAGTAATTCTGCTTAAATTACATATTATCGTTGAATTTTCGTGGTATTTCATTCGGTTGTCATAATCCTTTAAAAGTGCGGGTGTGAAACAATTCATTTTAGTGTACGACAAAGTGTTTGGTTTCGTGTTTGGGGTTAGTACCGGTTGCCGAGTAAACCGGTACATGTCGAATAGATAAGTTCGCGTCAACTACGAAAGATGTCACTACTAAAAAATCTGGAACAACTTCCGGTCTTTAGAAGAAAACGGTAAGTGTTATTTGTATTTTTATATTCGTTCCTAATTCACCTGAATGATTCTACGTGTTGATAATAAATAAATTTGATCGCTTCCGAGATTATAGATATATCGTGTAATGGTGTTGCACGACGTATCGATGTTTTTATGAAGTGCAGTTGCCTGAGTAGGTAGTGAAATGTATAATGTACGATATACATGGGAAAACAAACAAGAAATATATCGCGATAAAAGTGAAACGTCGAATACGTAAATTCAAGCATCTTCCGGATTATTTCTTCGATTACGAGAGTATGTAATCTTATGAAAGCGGTTACAGTTTCTCTCTACAGTTTTCAGTCGATACGTGTCTCTTATTTAACCGAGACAAATGTCGGGAATAATTGTTAGTTGTATACATTGGTTAATCTATATACGTAAATGGAAAGTTTGTCGTTAACCGGAAGAAACAGTAGAGAAGTTCCGTCCAGGTCATTGTCAAATTTGTTAGAACACGATTGGCGTAGAAATAAATTTATCGATACGATTTTATATGCGTTTAAAGTTAGCTTTTGTAGCATGCTTAGTTTTGCTAGTTTAGTTTCGCTTTACAGTCTGTGTCGTTAAGAATGATTTTCGTGATTGACGAAAAGCGTTTATTGGATAGAGCCAATCGTTAATATAGGGTTAACACGGTACACGCGAACAATCGTTTAAAGTTTCGAGATCGAGGGACAGGCGAGACTACTAAATCAGAACCATATACAATTTTGTTGGATTTATGTCTGCGTCTAGTTCAGTTGGTTGTTGGTGTTTTCTTTACAATAGAAGCAACGCGTTGAAAAGTAGAAGGGCACCGATAGCCGAATCGTGGGAGGGTTCGAACATGGGGTGTATCCTAGCAACTTACCGAACCGCTAGAGGGTAGTCGTTCAGTAACGTAGCTACAGATTTTCCTACCTGCTGTATTGACCATTTTATGGACATATTCTACAGTTACTTTCTTTCCTTTTTTTCAATGCGTTATACAGATTGTTCGATCATCAACTATATCGATGCTCTTTATCTTCACCACGCTTATCGCGTACTAAATGCATGGGTACAAAAAGGATAGCGAAGAGAGACTTTTAATTTGTTTCCGCGCGTATGCGTATGCATGCGCGCACACACACGCAATCGCAGGGAGTTGAGATGACGCGAGATAAAATTGTAAATAGTAAATCGCGCGGAAAAGAGAAATTTATGAAGCGACAAATGTAAACGGAATATTCGGAACTGTCGAAATAAGGCCAAGAGTACATTACGATTAAATAAAACGATCGTCCTATCAGCTGTTGTCCCGTAACGAATAGCTAATGACTTTATAGATTTTATATTGACCAATTTATCGGATGATGATTCATCGAGTAACGATGTGTAAAAGCTTGCGTAGGTTGGAGTAGTTGCCGCGTAAATATAACTAACGATAATATTAAAAAAGAAGAAACGCGCGCGATGAAACTGTGTTTATCCGCGACAGTATGTAATCTGCGCGGGGCAACTGTTGGTATTTTTGCACGATTTCAAAACGGGGTACACAATTTCACATGTGGACATCGAACTGCATACTTTTGGTTTTCTTCGTATTCGTCTTTGTCCATACGAGTTGACGCGCTGAAATCGAGAACAGAGGGGATTCTGTTGAATACGCGTATCAAGAAGCGTAGCAAAGAATAGGGAAAAAGAAGCAGCGCGATAAAAATATAAGAAAGAAACGCGCGACGATGAAAACGTAGGAATCGTATCGCTGGAATGCTCGGTACAAAAGGAAAACGTTAAGTACATTTTGGACGTTTGTATAGAGCAATTAGTATTTACAAAGAGAGGGTAGTCGAGGTAGAAAGTAAGTTTGGAACGCAGGGGGAGATTGAACTGGAGCAACGGCAATGAAAGTAGGAAATCGGTGTAGAGAGGTAGAGGGCAGATAGATAGGTAGAAGGCGTGCGAGAGAGAGAGGAGTGAAAAGCGTAGCGTGCAAGGGGGTTGACGAGACCACATGCTGCGAATACTCTTCTCGCGTACTGTCCCCTATCTTTCCCTCTAGTCTCGCTCTCTTTCCTTCCCCCCTCTGTGCTTCATGCTCCACGTTCCCTTTTCCTTCGCATCCCCCTCGCCTATTGCTGTTCGTCCTTTCTTCTTTCCACTTCTCCGCACACAGTGTCACAGCCCCTTCCGATCAACTCTCCGACGCTTCGACCAGGCTTCTGCAACGCCCCACTAACGCGCTCAACCTTCCTCCCATTTTTTCAATCACACTTTTCATCTTTCTTTTCCTTTCTTTTTCCTTCTTCTTCCTTTTCCTTCCTTTTCCTTCCTTTTCCTTCCTTTTTCTCTTTCTCCCCTCGGACAAGTTGTAATTTCTAGTCTCGTCGTGTTTCTACGCGTCCTACGTAAGTTTATCCGAAAATTAACCGTAATTAAGCGTAGTACGTGGTATATATTAAACAGTTGATCTCGGCTTTGTATCGCGACGAAATAATCACCGAAGGATCACGAGAGCCACCGTTTCGTGTAGCGTGCACGTGTAAGGCGTGCCATGTACACGAATGGACAAAATGTACATTCGTTAGGGAGACTCGCAAAGGAAAAAATGTAACGAGGTATATAACGGTCGAGAGACACAGCGAGAAAGAAACTGGAGGATGAGAGAGACAGGGAAGATGAGGAAACTTTCGATGGTAGTAAATATTCGATGTCGAGAGAGTTCTTGATCGTTGAAATTCGTCAAATTGTAAATTGATCAATTGTAAATGAATATTGCGGAAAGTAAAAAGAGCAAGCTTATGTGTACGCATGTGGGAGAGGTCGGGGGTGTGGGGGAGAATAGAATAAATTTTATTTTAACAAAGATACGACGAAACACGCACGCGAACAAGCAGATCGATGAAATGTCGGTTAGGTTAGGTGATTGGAGGAAAGAAAATTTTTGGAACGAAAACGATTGCATGGAGAAATTCTACATTATAGCATCCAGGAGGATCGACAAGGCCACGCCCATCCGGATATCGATTCGTTGACAACGTTGCTTTTCGCTTGTGACTCGGACATACCAAACTTGGAACACCGAACATTGTCATCCTCTCTAATTGTTTCCTTTCGTTTCTTTCCTTTTCTTTTCTTTCCTTTTCTTTCCCTTCCTTTTCTTTCCTTTTCTTTCCACCCTAACCTGGCTTTTTCTTCGCCCGTAAAGATTTCTCGGGAATCGACGGTAAAGAGGAGAGGAGGGTAAGGGAAACGAAAGAAGTAAGATGTAAGAGACGAGAGCGAAAGTTAAACGAGCGAATATCGAAGAAAGATTTGCCTCGACTCGTGTGTGCTTTTTGGATGATACTCGAGAACGGGAATCGTTTCATCGAAGGTCGTTCGATATCGATCGTTGTCGCGATATCGATCTCGTCTGACAAAAATAGCAATATCAACCGATTTCGAGCTTCCGTGCTCTTTTCGATTCTGACCAACGCGATTAACGAGCAAACGGATTTTATTTCACCGAGCGATATCATTTTCTTTCGCGTGCTATGATTCCTTCGTTTTGCTCCCTTTCGTTGCATTTCATCATTGACGCTTCAGAAACGAGTAACCGCCGAAAGAGGTTACACGCGAGGCAGGCAGAAGGGAAAGAAAATGGAACAGGGGATAAGAAACACGACCAAGGGATGAAAGTCATTGTCTAAAAAAGTCCTATAACTCGTTATTATTGCTTTAGCGATTATTTTCCTTCTTTTCTCGCCCCCCCCCCTTCCCCCTGTATTTTATAGGTTTTTAGAGAATTTTCTTATATTTTATCGAGCAATTAAAGTATCGGTCTTATTTGCTGCTATGCGTACTTTGGATCGAATCGATGTGCATCGTAAAAAAGTACCGTTGTCATTTGTTTCGCTGCTCGTCGTATTTATGATACATCGAGCTCGAGTTGTATAAATACGTAGATGCGCGTGGTTATTATTTACCGAGATGTAATAAAAATATCATTTGGTTCTTTAGAGGATTAACGCGAATTACAGCTTTCTGCATACGTAATGTTCTTCGATAACATCCTGACTCGTACTAGGAAGGGAAATTTAATTAAATCGTCTCGAGATAAAATACCTTTATAAGCGTACGATGGTAGTATGGACGATTCCGAATTCGTTTTATTGAATCGTGAGAATAGCAAAGAGCGAAATTCTCGTGGAAAATGTAATTGCTCGTTTAAAAATTACATTATCGGAGGAATTTTTGTGTTAGGATTGTCTGGGTAGCTTCAAAAGGTCAAGTTCTTCTAAAGCTATCGTTAATGAAACGGGGAAACTGCTACGTCCGTTTGCTCTTAGCCACGAACCACGTCGTACGGTTCATTATGGGAACTAAGAATTGTCGACGAGAAAGAGATGGTACTCGAGGAGAACCGACCGAATGAGTGAGCTTGAGCGCGCACGTGTGTGTGGATATAGCGAAGGGGGGAGCAGAAAAAGCAAAGTGGCGTGGTGTCGTTGCAGAGTGGGGAAGTTGCGACGAGGAGAGATAATACGCAGGAAAGAATAAGAGCAACAGAGTAATGGAGGGAAACAAAATGTTCTGTATCAGCTACAGATGGGGTCTTGGAGAACATATATTACGAAACTGTCAAGGATCAAAGTCAATGCATATACGACGCTAATTTCGTTGTTAATAATATATGCGTATAAAGTAAAAAATATCGTATCGGTACAAATAAAGAGCGACTTACTCAACGAAAAGAGATGGTAAACGCGTCTTAAGAGATTCGTCGCGAAAAAGAAGATTTTTTTATCGCGCAATTTTCTGGCGAATTTAACGATTACGTTGAACGAGTTTCGTTCGATTTTTCCCGTTCAACTTACTGTCCGATCTACGAGGACGAGCGTTACGCTGCTAAAAATTAGTTAGCCAAAGGGAAGAAGGAAAAGAAAACAAGCTGGAATTACGACGCTAGACGAAGGAAGAGAGAGAATGAGAAAGCGCGCGCGCACATGCATACGCGTGTATGCGTTTTGTTTCGATGTATACGCGGTGCCGACAATCAGGGCTGCTTTCGGTGAGGAAAACCAGGAGGAGAAGATGGAAAAGAGAAGGAATAGGAGATGGAGAAGGAGGAGGAGGAGAAAGAGGAGTAGGGTCTTCTAGCTCCTTCGGGTTCCTTCGTGTTCCTTCGTACTTCTCCACGCTCCTTCGGCTTCTTTTCTTCTTTCCGGGTTTTGCCACGCTCACCGTGACACCACACGGCCTTCGGTAGAAGACGACGGAGGACGCCTGTGCAGAACCCTCGCCCTGCTTCTAACGGTTGGCCAGCGCCGGAAACCAACACCTCGGTGCCCCTTTCCCTATTTCTCATTTTTCTCTTTTCTATTCGTTCCACTTGTTTCCTTTCTGTTATTCACGCGAATTTACGCGTGCTTATTCTAAACCTCGAAACCTATGCACCTTGAAATTATAAAAATTGTATGAATTTTTTTATCGAGAGGTTACAATGCTCCGGAAATGCGCAGAATATATTTCGCGGTGAAGACAAAGTAATAAAAGCTTCGGGTACGCGGTAGCGAACAAATTGTGACGCGATAAAACACGATACAAGTCTAAAAGACTGAAAGACGATGCGATGTAATAGATCTCGATACGATATCGACAGGAAACCATGAATCAAATGCTTTTAAAAGTTAAAGATACGAAACAAGGAACACGAATTTAAGATGGTGTAACGAGATACGAGATAAGGAAAAGATATCGAATAAAAATATATTCGTTATCGAAAATTGCATTTATAAGAGCAATATAGAGCAATATAGAGCAATAAGCTGTTGGATCTACCGAAAATTGGACTCGTACGACGCGAGGAGGGAATATTATTCCTTTTTCACGAGGGAGCGGAATGGCAACCGAAGCGATAGCTACGGTCCTGTCCGAAGTTTGCCGAATACAGTCGAGGACGTCCGATCTTGGTGGAGGCCCGTAGCCATGTGTTGCGGTCTGCCGTGAGTGCTTTCTGACAAGGGAGGTGCGGTGTCTGCGTTTTTTCTTTACTCGTCTCAACCCAGAAAACCGGGATTTTTCGAGTAAACGGACAAGGTACGTGGAATTACGGTACCTTGGGATAATATCGATAAGATTCGGAAGTGTTCAAGTGCGAGAAAAATTCGATATTTGTAAAAGAAAGTGTATGTATTTCTCGCGCGGCGTCGGCCGAACGAGACGACGAAGAAGGAGCTCTGCTTCGTCTCTCGATGTATACACGAATCTATGCTCGGTATGTGTGTTTGTTTGTGAGAGTGCGCGATCGAAACGAACAGCACCGATCCGGAGCAGTTAAAGACCGGTAGACGTTGACGAACACAGAGGACTGAAACAGAGGCATCGCGAGTGGAAACGAAGAAAGAGAGAGTGCGCATGATAATCGTATCCTCGATAGCTGCCTGATAGAGACGCACAGGGTGCTGCGTTCGACTTCTCTGTTTCACATATACGTATCAAATACAGAGGAGCGCGTGAGCGCGAGCACACACACGCGCACAGTCGTGTACACGTACATCGCGCGCGGGTGCGCGCGCGCACAAGCATACACACGCAAAGCACGTATACACGTACTATAATTCTTTCGTTCTCGCTCTCGTGGATTCTCTGTTTCTCTCCTTCCTTTCCCTTTTTCATCCTGCTGTTTCTATCTTTCTCGATAACCTGGCTCTGTATCTTGCGTGTGTGGCAGGGTGAGCACGCGAGCAAACGACAAACGAACGAATGCGCACGGGCATGTTCGTTTCAGTGTTGGTATTAACATCCCGTTCGTTGTGTTTTGTGTATTCTGCTTGTAACGAGTGTCGCCCGGACGTATCGTAACTATCGAGAGTATGGCTGGTTGTTCCAACGGCGATGCCAATTTCGTAAGTTCTCGCTGCGCGATATCTTTCTCTCTGTTCAGAAGTTGAAGAAGAAGAAACAGAGAAGAAGAAGGAGAAGAAGAAGAAGCAGCAGCGGCTATCGAATCTATCAGGGCCGAATGTTGGTCGCGTAAAGGGGACTCGCGTACGATGTACGCGTCCTCGGACTTCGGGAAAGTGCTACGTATGTTCGTTCCTTCGTCGCGTGTCGTGTTTATCGAGTGTGACGAAAAGTGGTGCACGTTCGCCGTGTATACCAGCCTCGATAGCTAGAAAAAATCTGGGAAAGAGAGATAGCGGAGCGTGTAACATTGAAAAAGAGAGAAAGATAGGAGAGGAGCGAGGAAGGAGAGAAAGAGACAGGAGATAAAACGAGCGAGCGAGTGAGAGTGAAGGTGGACGAGCCACACCGGTTAGTTAACGCTACTACCGAAAAAGAAGAGGAACGCATAGCGTCGCAAGGGATAATCGAGTCTATACACGATGCAAAGTGCGTATAGTGCATGTGTGTGTATTTGTTTGTCATGTGTGCGCGCGCGTGTGTGCATTTAAACGTATCGAGATCTGGTCGAGCGATTCGTTACTAGTGTGCTCGTTTGTGCGTGGTTATGTAGGTGCGTGGGAACGAGGTCGCGAGGTGAATTTACTACGCGTCACGAGACACTCGACAATGCCGGAAAATTGATCATCTTTCTTGGAACTGGATTACCTCGTGAAATACACTGCCCTCGATGAATCCGTATGAACGATAACACGAACATCGATGAAAGAGAAAAAAAAGCTAGAGCTCGGGAAAAAACGGTGGATTTTTGAAACGATCCACGCGAACTTGTCCAGCCTTCGATACAAGCGCACGATGGTAAGAAGCCTGTATTTCCATCGATTCACACAACGTCGTACTTTTAATCCGTACGTCGTGTACACACTTTTATCGGGCACGTATATATTCACCACTTGCTGGTACGTGGTGTGTCGCATTGTGCCGTATCGCTTCGTCTCGTCTCGTCCCGTCTCGTCTCGTCTCGTCTCGTCCCGTCTCGTCTCGTCTCGTCCCGTCTCGTCTCGTCCCGTCTCGTCCCGTCCCATCTCGTCTCGTCTCGTTCCGTCCCGTCCCATCTCGTCTCGTCTCGTCCCGTCCCGTCCCGTCCCGTCCCGTCCCGTCCCTTCTCGTCTCGTCTCGTCTCGTCTCGTCTCGTCTCGTCTCGTTTCGTCTCTGCTCGTCTCTTCTCGTCTCTTCTCGTCTTGTGTCGTGTCGTGTCGTGTCGTATCGTATCGTATCGTATCGTATCGTATCGTATCGTAACGTATCGTATCGTCTCGTATCGTATCGTATCGTATCGTACGGTGGCGTGGCGTGGCGCGTGTGCGTAATCGCGCACTTTCGACTGTGTGCGCTTTACGTGGAGTTGTCGCGAGCCAAAGCGAAGCCGGTCGCGACGTATATGTCGCGCACACACTCTCCTACTTCGTACCGTAGCGATCCTTTAGCTTGTCTTCTTTAGAACCGGTATCGTGTAGTTCGCAGTATGATGTGCGCATTATTTGTACGCGCCATGTACGTTGTGACTACTCTTTCAATCGTTTCCAGTGTTTTTAGCACTGTTAGACGCGACACTATATTTCGCGCAATTTCATCACGGTTTACGATGCGACTATCAGATGCAACCATGCGACATAACGCGTCTTACGATCGATTACGATCACAATGGACGCGACCTCGTCTTTGCGTCTTCCTATCTTCATCTTTATTCGCCAGTTCACTAGGTCATCTTTGCGACTGAATCGATCGGTATTCCCTTTTTATTTGTTTTACGCGCATTTTACACTTTATTTCCGTCTCGTTACGATTTCATTAATCGAACAATCTGTATCGTCGTCGCTTCGAAAGATAAGAAAAGATTCGCTTGAAAAATTTTTTTTTTCTTTCTTTTCCTTTTTTATTTATCTTTTTGGCAGCAACTTATCGTGTCGCGGCAAGGTGGATAAATGAATAAATGGACAGGTAATAGAGTAAACGAAAAGCTTTCGGTATCGCTTAGTTAGCATCTTACTATATCTTTCGAGTAACCTTGCGAATAAGCGGTGTTCGGTTTTCGATTATTTCGTTTTGCCTGAGTAATTTAGGTATTAACGTAAGCTACTTGATACGTAAACGCAAGCCAGAAGATAAACAATGACCTCGTTTTGTTTTACGTAATAATACGAATTTAACGTATATCTGGTTTGTGGTATCGAAAACCTAGGGCGGCGACACTCGTTCCACGAAGGCGAGACGTTCGTTCGAAACGATAGTTTTCGTCAAGATCGATCGTCGGATGATCGATCGATCGATGCGATAACGTATGACCGTGGCGTTGTTTTTCGTGTAAACACCAATCGCTTTACAAACCGTTTCGTGGTATTATTTCTGGAAAAGCTGGTTAGAATTATTTCCATTTGCCTCGTAATAGTTGTCCATCAAACGTTTAGCGGAGTAAAAGTCGGGTTTGGAGTAAAACGATATTATTTCGATTCATCGAGTTGACCGATACGAAACGGGGAAGGAAATAGAGAGTGATGAAGAGAAAGTGAGAGAGAGAAAGAGGAAGAGAGGTGAGGTAACTAGAAGATCGTTGCAGAGTAATTAGCGGCGGTGATGGTTGGCGGGGGGGGGCAACATCGTTGCTAACCTCGAGGTGTCATTAACGAGCGGTTTGAGTCATCGCCGTGGAATAAAAAATGGACGACCGATCGGTTCATCGCGACACGATTCGCCACAGTCGAAATCACGCATCGTCTCTTTCTTTCTTTACGCTGCATTCTCAAAGTTCTTCCTTATTACGAAAGTACGACACGAGTTACCGGTCGATCGTGTTTTCTCGCGTTCGTAAATACAAGATGTCGCGCAAAGTACGAGATAGCGAATCACGTATGCTATCCATTTAAAACCGCGAATGTGTTTTAAACAGCGTGTACACTTCATTTAAAAGATCGAATTATTCATTATACCATGCTTATCGCTGTTTAAGTTTCACTTTATTTTTTCTACTCGATTATCGCTACGGAAATTAGAATAATGTATCGCCGTTTGATAGTTGCCGCGATATTTTTACCATCCGATTCAAATTTCTGGCTTTCGTCGATAAGGATAAATACTCTGCCCCCCCTCACGGTCTCACTCTCTCGCTCTTTCACACACACGGTCTCTATCGAAATAACGAGGTAGCCTATCGCGTATAAACGATGGAGAAACGATGACAAGTATAAAGTTTGTTTTAATTAGCGAGAAATATGTGTACATTGGTGTAATCTTCGGTATTGATTAAACGGTTAACTTTAGACGTGCGGTTATCAAATGACCGTGGTGTTTTTAACGATAACCTTTGTTAGATGAAATCATCCGCTTTTAATATTAGAATATTGTTGTACGTCGAAGCGAAAACGGCGATGAGCAAAGTTTCGATAAAGACTGTACTGGATGAACTACGGAAGGGTATCTGGTATGAAACTAATTGTCCTAACGCGCGATACGTTTGATCGTTTAGACGCGACGATGCGTGGAAGAAATTTCGTTTTATCGGAGGAATTACGTATTTTCGCGTACTCTCTATTCGCCGAGCTGTGTTTGGTAAACGGAAAAAGCGTAATCGCGGAAACAAACACGCGAGCAAAGCGAATCACGGGCAATACTTTGCCAGGGTAGAATGTCGGGTCTACGGGCAAGCACAAAATGGCTGCCAGCAGGAACGATCGACCGTGCGTGCGTGCGAGCAAGCGAGTTAGGAGATGTTGTTTCTTCTCCTTTACCCCCCTTTTCCATCCTCCGTTCCTTCCTACATTTCTACACGTACACGTACGTGTAGGAAAGGAACGAGAGAGAAAGATGCTCGTTTACTACTCGTACGTATGATGCCATCTCCTTGTTTTTCTCTTTAACCGTGTAATATCTTTTTTTCGTTCAGACGATACGGTATCATCTTTGCGCGTTTCTCCTTTACCTTTGCTCCTTAGCTTCTTCTCGTACCTTACGCGTACGATTAGGCCACGTAGTGTAGCATTCGTGGAAACGTGTTTTTCTTTAGCGTAGCTTTATCGTCGACATCGTTTATACGCTATCGCGTTGGATTCGTTTCTATCGGATTGATTTTATACATGCAACGCGCGTAACACGGTGGTTATCGTATTAAAGTTATCATCCGTGGTTTATTTTCTCGGTTCGTTTTTCTCGTCCTTGTTCGCATCGATGCCCGATAAAACGGCCCGATGGAAAACGAAGCGGCGGAGGAAACAGGCGAATTAGTATGAAGGCAGAGATAAAGGAAGAAGGGTGCAGTGTAGGCGGTAGAACGGAAGTTGCGTGGCAAAGCATGTGGCACAACGTCGATGGCAGTGAAATTCGTATAGATATGCCAGCGATGCCAACGCGGCTGTTCGTAGCTCTCGCAGTGTTCCACGATCACCGCATACGTACTAATTGCGAAGTATAACCAGTCGAGCTACGTTATTCGCGTCGCGTATGCACGTGCATCGCGTATATAAATCTCGACGGTAGCGCGTCTTTCTATTTTATCTTTCCTTTCCTTTCCTTTCCTTTCTTTATTTATGTCTAATATCCCACTCATCCGTATCGGACCGAGTTGATCCGCTTATCGCTCTTTTATTTCTTTATCCTATTCTTCGTCGTTGTAAAATCGCCGCGATATTTCATTTTCGTCGCGTTGCAGGTAATTGGGAGTTCTTCTATGCTCGTTGGAAAGGATCGTGTATGTAAGGGAATTGTTATTCGATCGGTATTGGATGTAACGAAGAAAACAGGGAAAGGTTGAAATGGGAATATCAGCGGAAGGATATGGACAAACTCGTACGTGTTACGGAAGGGAGGACAAGAATTCGATGTTTCTTCCTATGGAAGCATAAATGCGACAAATCGATCGTAAAACAAGACTAACGCGAAACAGCAGCGGTCGCTGAAACGTGTACAGCGAAAGCTGTGTAGTCGTTAAATTAAGCGACGTCGTTCTCCGGAACGATAAGGATTCGCGTTTGTCCCGTGACGTGTACGGACGATCGAAAAACGGTCGCTTTTTATCACCACTCTATGCGAGAGATTATCAACGGTAAACGTCAATCGGTACTTTTTCTACGATTGAAATATCAATTTTACATTTTCGACTATCGTAACGATGTCGCGTTATCGATATTCCTACGACGCGTTAAGCAAACTTTTAGCGACGCGATTTTATTTATCGACGAAGAAACGAGTAAACGAGTAAACGAGTAGACGAGACGAAACGATTCCCGCGATGAAAGAATCGAGGAGAAGGAGAGATATCGTCGATGCTTCGTGTTTCGTATGGTACAAGGGTAGGGTATACCTGTACCACATGATGATTCATCGTAGGTCCAATGACGAGCATAAAAACGTACCGTAAATTTCTTTATCTCGGAGAATTGGTAATCTCGTTGCGAGGAGAACGATTTAGTTTAATTGCTCGTCCAATCTTTTTTCGATACGAAAGAGGTTGAAGGAGGTAAAAAGCGGGAAAGGAAAGAGAAGAGCGGAGTAAAAGATGGGCGATTGTGCGAAAGATTACGGGGAAAGATTACGGCGGTGGTGGATGGGATATAGGGGTGGCTAGCTGGCTGGCTGGCTGGCTGGCTGGCTGGCTGGCTGGCTGGCGGTAGTGGGTTTCGGAGCGAGCGAGTTCACTGATAGAGCAAAGCGCGATGGCTCTCTCCGTGTTTCGTCTCACCTCGACTCATCGAGGCCTGTGTGTGCCCATCGCGCACCCCGCTTCGCCGCCGTTGGTCGGTTCGGGGCTGGCGTCGCCGGTCCTTCCCTCTCTGCCAACCCTTTGCTTCGATTCACCCCGGTAAACGTCAACTGTGTGTGCGAGTCGCATCGATCCCGGCGTGTTCGGCCATTTTCCAGCCGACTCTATCGAGCACTCCGATTAATTTATATCGACGATCGTCATCTCGTCCCGAACGCGTGGCAACGCCAAGCGTATGATCCGTTTCTTTCACCTTTCTTTCACCTTTCTTTCACCTTTCTTTCGTCCACTCCCTTCTCCGGACCAGTGCCTTCGTGGCTCGAGCGAGCTTGGACCAACGAAATACTTTGAAAATTTTCATCGATGGCGAAACTCTTGTCTGTTGGAATGTCCGAAAATCCCACTAATCAAATATAATCTAGCGGGGAATGCCCGTTTCTCGTTTCCCGTTTCCCGTTTCTTTCTTTCTTTTCCTCGTCTTCTTTATTCGTGGAATCGCTTTTCGACGCTACTTACGAGTACGCTACTTGCTATCTATCTTGCTATAATTGATAATTACGGGTAGTCGTGTTTTACTCGCGTTTAAAGACTCCGGGTCACAATCGGCGGATAACGAATGGTTTTCGCGGACACGGATCGACGAGAAGTCGGAATTGCCTTTTCATCGGGTATGCGATATTAACGGTATATACTTTGTTCGAATCGTGTTTCTCGTTATTGACGAATTACGTATGCCGGTTAACGTTTCTCGTATAGCGTCGCGGAACTGGTTTATTACGTAAGCGCAATGATCTCAAAGTTCCCTTCTAACCGATTACAAGATGCCACTCGGGCATGTTTGTCTCTTTTATCGTATACTTGATGCCATTGCCGCTGCCGTTGCTATTACGGTCACCTAACGCGTTACCCTAAATAAATAACACCGTTTTCCAACACGGGTACCGCGCGGTTTGTACGTATCTTCTACAGCGCATTCGCGGTTGGTTAATTTCCGCGACGACCGCGTGTTTGCTTTTTCGTTTTCGCACGGAAACGAAGAGCCTCAAACGCGTGTGGATAAAGGAGGAAAAGAAAGAGGAAAAGGGAAAAAGAGTGGATCGGTATATGGATAGTGTATGAATAGAGAGCGTATATAAAGAAATATAATTGGAGATTCGGTGAAATCGATTACGCGATGACACGCGATCGATGGAAGATGCAATGGTAGCGATAATTCGCAACGGGGTAATTGGAATGGTGGGATTATTGGGTAGCGGCGGCGGTATGGCGGTGGCAGTGGCCGTGTGGCGATGGTGCGGTGTAGCGTCGCCGTCGGCAGCGGAGTGTATCGAGGAGTAGGATCGGGAAGGGGAAGCGGTCGATTCAGTGAGAAGCGGGCGGTCAAGCCGATGCAGTCAGGGGATACGTCGACGATGCTCGTTCGACGGAAGTTATCGTCGTCGGTTCACTCGGCGAGTGATCTAACGGAAGCGTTAGACTGGTTCCAAACGATTCGGAGTATGGAGTGGAAAGGATCCGATTCTAACGGCCATCGCCGTTGCCATCGTCGTCGGTCTAACGATCTTTCGCGTCCTTTCGTCGTTCCGTCAAAACGCGAGGCGGAAGAGATCGAGAGTAGTACTGGTCGTTTTACGGGAGAGTGTCGTAACGAAAAAGAGTCGTCGGTCGATCGTGATCGGGAAATCGTGGTCAGTCGCGTTGGATGGAGGATTTAGGGAAACGCGATGGTCGAGCAATCGAACGGTATGCCTGAAAAGTACCCGTTTTTGACAGTACTATATTTAAAATCGTTGGATATCGCTATGGAGAATCGCGTAGCGTTATCTCGACGAATCACCGGTCAATCTCGCCGCCTTTTTTTTCTCTTTTAATCGTGACTTTTTCTCTGCCTTTATCTCTCTCTTTCTCTCTCTCTCTCTCTCTCTTTCTCTCTCTCTCTCTCTCTCTCTCTCTCTCTCTCTCTTCCCCCTGTATCTATGTTTCCTTTCCTTCGTCTGAAATACCTCTGTTGGACGGTTGGTTGAAAGGAGAAAGGTATCTCGAAGCGTGGTATAATTTGTCGCACGGAGAATAATTTGGTACGAAACGGTCGGGGACCGATGGGAGCGTACGTCTGGCGACGAATAACGATTCTCTTGGAACCGTGTGTAGACGCGCGTGGAAACGTCGGCTGAAACCGTAGGTAAACGAGCTCGCACGCTTTTTACGAGGAAGTTACACGATACGCGCACGAGAACGATCCATCGGCTCTCTTGCCTGGATACTCAATGAAAACCAGTTCGCAATTCATTCTATCCGTTACTCGAATGAACGTTGTGTCGTACGAGGGAGAGAAGGATCGTTGCTAGCGATTCGGAAGGGACAAAGCGATTGGGGAACAGTCGGAGTAGCAGGAACAAGGGTTTGCCGTGGTGGGGCTCGCAGCGAGTTTCGGCGAGACGGTGGGGGGTATATATGTTGTATATATCCGAATAAGGGAAGACCAGCGCGACTAACGATTGGGGTACGGTAAACAACGAATGACTTTGTCTGACGCTCTCGAATTGGCGATCGAGAATCTGCTGAATCTGCTGAATCTGCTGAATCTGCTGAATCTGCAGAGACCGTATTCTGTTTCGTTCTGCGAAAGAAATCGCGTCTATGGTTTGCAACGTTGGATGGACGAGCGCGAGATTTGAAAGTTTGCAAGCGTAGGTTGACGAGGTTGCGAAAATGAAAGAAAGACCAACGTCGCAGCGTTCGGAGGCGTTTCGTTTCGTCGGTTTTTCGCGTTTGGGGTAAATTGGTAAAAATCTCGGGAGAGAGCAGAGTTTACCGTGCGAGATTAGGACACGACTGGAGTAAGAAGGCGGTCGTAAAGTAAAGCTAATACGCGGGAAACGGAGAAAGTAGAAGACGCGCGGAAGAAGGAGTGGGTGGTAGGAGGAAGGCGGTGGGGCTTGACGAATACCTCTGCGACTCTCACGCGGTTGATCGCGTCGCCAACATTGACGACGGGACGAAGGACGGCGGAGGGTACCGGGGTGTGATTGGATCACCGCCAAATGCCGCCGGTAAAATTAATCGTTCCCTGACACGAATTCCTCTCTAAGTGGGAATATCAATTTGTGGGCATGGAACGACGATCAGGAGCAACGACGTTGACAACGGCGCTCGATGGGAACACGGACTGTAGAGAGAGGAGGCGGAAGAGGAGGAGTAGAAAAGCGAGATGATAAAACGGGTTCGCGCGATTCGTTCGCCCGACGTTCAACGCTTTTAACGCCGTCTCTCCGTACCTTTTCCTTCTCTTCCCTCCATCTCGATCTCTTTTCGATCCCGTTCTTTCCGAAACAGCGACGTTCGCCTGTTCGTATCGCTGTGTCTCTTTCATGGCTTCCTTTCACCGGTTTTTTTATCGTTCAGCGGTACGTGGACCGATCATTGGCCATTTCCCAAACGTTTGTTCGAAAGGTACGTCGAAACGGAGACTAGCTGCGCGATAAATAGACGCAGGGAGAGAGCGAGAAGGGAACCGCGAAAGAAACGATGCAGACATCGTGAGAGTACACGCTTCAAAGAATCCTATTTGTTTTTTCATTGCAGATCAAAATTTTGGCAAACGATGGAAGTACGGTCACCGTTTTAGCGGCAAGTTGGAAAGAGAAATCACGTTGCGGGTTCATGCTTCGTAAGAGGATCAAAGGAAGATTCGTCCGGAGCGTCTAATCGAGTAGAGTAGTCGATCCTCGGGGAAAAAATACCGTGTGGAAACACAGAGGAGGAGCGGAAGAGCATCGAAGCGACATGCGAGATAAAGGGACGTAAGAGCGCAGGTCGACGACGACGACGACAACGATAACGACAACGACGAGTAACGGACAACGGGAGAAGGCGATACGTCGAGGATCACCGAGGTGAGCGGTTGCTATCGAGATCAAGAGAAATACTAAGGTGGTGAAAAAAAGAAGGGAAAAGAAAGGGAAGGGTAAGAAAGAAGGAATCAACGATAGGAGAGGGAGAGAGAAATAGAGCGGCGAGTCGTAAGAAGAAGAAGAAGAAGAAGAAGAAGAAGAAGAAGAAGAAGAAGAAGAAGAAGAAAAAGCAGCAGACAGAGGAGGCAAAGAAGAAAAGAATAGCGCGAGCCGGAGAAAGATTCAGTTGGAGAGGGCGAAAAGAGGGAAAAGAAATTGGCGCGTGTCTCCCGTGACGAGATCGCGGGAATTGGTGGAAACCGGTAAGCGACGCGTGACCGCGTAAGGAAACGATCGAGAGAGAGAGAGAGAGAGAGAGAGGGAGAGAGAAAGAAAGAAAGAAAGAGAGAGAGAGCGAACGAGCGAGCGAGCGAACGAGAGGTAGAAGGGTAAAAGAGGGAACCGCGGCGGTTACTTTGGGAGGGCAAAGCAAAGAGCGCGAGAGAAGGATTAGGATTGATTAGAGGTCTCGAGGGGGAAAAAAAGAGGGAGAGATAGAGAGAGAGAGAGAGAGAGAGAGATAGAGATAAAGAGGGGCGAAAAGAAGGAAGAGGAGGCGGAGAGAAGGAGGAAAAGCTCGGGAGAGGAGAGAAAAGATCGGAAAAGAGCGAAGGCGGATCCAAAGTATCGGGAATATCGGTGTTGGAGGGTAGCCGCGAGACGATAAGTGATGTGTTCGATGAACGTGGCGCGTCTCGTGGGCGGTGGTCGGGGTAAAACGGACGCGTGTTGCGCGTGGTGCCATTGTTTGGAATCGGTGAGAACAGGCGGGCAGTTGGTGATCAGGCTGGCGGGCACCGGGGAAACGTTTCAAAGGGCATGGCGACCACGCCACTAGGCGGTCGCCTCCCTAACGTAAACCGCAAAGGACCATCTCCGTTTATCGGTGGTGGTGGTGGCAATAGCGTAAATTACGGCATCGGTAACGGCAACAATAACAACAACAACAACAGCGGTGGCAACGGTAACAACAACGGAGGCAGGAACAACGCTATCAAGAACAGTCACCACGGAAACAGCGGCGGCGGTTGCAACAATAACAACAACAACACCAGCAACCACAACAACAACAACAACAATCACCACACGAATAAGAACAATAATCACCTTGGTCATCGTAGCGGTAACTACGATAGCAGCGGCGGTATCAACGGTGGTAACTACGTGGATAGCAACGGAAAAACCGGTTGTACGATCGAGTGCGGCAACAACAACAACAATAACAACAACAACAACAACAACAACAACAGCAGCAGCAGCAACAACGGCGGCATCAGTTTCGTTGGTGGTAACGTCGGGAACAATCACGGACATCGCAACGGTAGCAACGGCGCTAGCGGCATCGGCGGCGGTAAACACAACGGCGGACGTATCGTTGGCTGTAACGTCGGAGGAGGCGGAGGAGGCGGAGGAGGAGGAGGAGGAGGAGGAGGCGGAAACAACTACAACAACAACAACAACAACAACAACAACAGGGGTAGCAGTAGCAGCAACAGCGGCAACATCTTCGGCGACAACAACGACAGCAGTTTCGTCGTCGTCGTTGTCATTGTCGTCGTCCTCGTCGTCGTCGTTGTCGTCATCGTCGTCGTTGTCGCCGTCGTCGTCGATAGGAACGACAGCGGCGGTAACGAACGGAGAAACGAGCGTAGCGACGAAAGGTGGACACTCGTCGAGAAAACAGGAACGCGGGTTAGCGGCGAAAGATCATCGAGAGCATAAGCATCATCACCATCATCATCACCATTATCATCATTATCATCATCATCACCATCATCATCATCAAGGTCGAGAGAGATCGTCGTCGTCGTCGTCGTCGTCGTCATCGGGACAACAGCGCGAGCCTAAAACAAGCACGGTGGCTGCGAACACCGATGAGCTGGATCCGGCCGCGTCGAATGCGACCAATAACTTCGAGTACGACGACAACGAATGGGACATCGGAATAGGAGATTTGATAATCGACCTTGATGCGGACATTGAGAAGACGAGGGACGAGAAATTGAGTTCAGGGACAGGCATGGCTTCTACGCCTGCCTCGGCAGCATCGGCATCGAATAACGCGAATCATCATCATCACCATCACCATCATCATCAACTGCAGAACTCGACGAACGGATTGAACTCGTCCAACTTGATCGCCACGACAAGTCCCAACGGTTGCGGTCAATCGTCAAACTCGTCCTCGTCGTCGTCGTCTTCGAACTCTTCCGTATCTTCTTCTTCGTCGTTATCCTCGTCATTATCGTCGTCGTCGTCGTCGTCGTCGTCTTCATCCTCTTCATCGTCGTCGTCGTCGTCGTCGTCCTCGTCCTCGTGTTCGACCTCGTCGGCTTCGTCGTCGTCCACCTTGTCGTCGGTGACTTCTGCCTGCGTGCTGAACTCGAACGGACGATCGAACAGTCCCGGTAACGGGAACGGAAGCATTGCGAATAGCGTCGGTAGCAACGGTACCGGGAACGTGAACGGTTCCGGCGGTATCATCGTAACTGGGTCGGCTAGTAAACAGAGTAACGCGGTGGTAAGTAGCGTTAACGCCGCGCACGGAAATCCTGGTAATCCCGGCAAAATGGCCGTTGAACACTCGGCCACCGTCGACAAAGGACTGAAAATGAAGATCAAACGCACGAAACCGGGCACGAAGAGCAGCGAGGCGAAACACGAAATCGTGAAATCGAACGAAATCAACGGAACGATGTCGTCTCAGGAGAGTGGAAACGGGGGTGGCGGTTCGATAGCCTCGAGTGGTTCGTCCGCGGGCTCCGGAGGCGGTAATTCCTCGTCGTCGATCGGCTCGTCGGTGGTCGGTCAGAACGCTCAGAACTCGGACTGCGCGACGGGTGGAACCGGTGGGACCGGCGCCGCCGGTGGTGCAGGTGTCGGTGTCGGTGGCAGTAGTGGTGGTGGTGGTGGTGTCGGTGGTGGTGGTGGTTGTAGCGGCGGTGGCGGTGCTGGCGGCGGCACCGGTGGCGGTGTCGGTAGCGGTAGTGCCGCCGGTTGTGGCGTCGGTACCGGTGGAACTGGTGGCGTCGCCGGCCCCGGAGCCGGCGGCGGAGGTACCGGTGGTGGTAACGGTGCTGGTGGTGGCAGTGGTACCGGTGGTCAGTCGTCGTCGTCGAACAAATCGAAACCGAGCCACTCGGCCGGTTCCGCCGGTGGAACCGGGAACGCGACCTCTTCGACCACCGGGTCGAAGAGGGGCTCGAGCGGACACCGTCGGGACAAAGCACGGGACAAGCACGAGAAGCCGCAGAGCAATCACGCGGTGGTACAACAAAGCAAGTCGGAGATGAACGGGACCACGAGGCCGGGTGGCGGCGGTGCCGGTGGTGGCGGTGGCGGCGGTGGTAGCGGCGTCGGCGTCGGTAGCGGCGGTGGTTCCAGCGGAGGCAACGGCGTCGGTGGCGGCAGCAACGCCGGTGGCGGCCAGGGCCAGACGTCGAATGGGCCAGGATCGGGTCCAGGATCCGGGCCAGGGTTGGTAGGGGCCGGAGTCGGGATCGGAGCCGGGGCCGGGGCCGGTGCGGTCGCGCAATCTCAGGGACCGCCGGCGGCCGCGACCGCCCCTCAGCAGAGTCAGGGACCGCCGCCGAGCTCGCGGACGGGATTCTCGGTGTCCCAAGGGCCCGGTCCGCCGACTAGCTCCGCCGCGGTACCGTGTCCACCCCCGAGTCCGGCTAGCGCGACCGCCGCCGGTCCGGCTGCCAAACCCGAGCAGACCAAACTGGCCGCGGTACCCGGTACCGGACCTCCGATCACGACGACGTCCGACGACGCCATGGATACCGCAGCCAGTCCTCCACCTCCCAAGAAACTGAAGACTTCCGCTTCCGAACCAAAGGTAACCCTTCGTCACGAATTCGTAACGAGCGCGCGCACGCGCCCGTCCCTTCTTTTCTTCCCTCTTCCTCTCTCTTTCTCTCTCTCTCTCTCTCTCGCTCTTTCTCTCTCTCTCTTTCACTCTCTCCAAAGTTCTCTTTAATTTTCTCTACCCCTTTGTTTTCATTCTCGTCTCTCGTTCCCGCGTTCTTCTTCGTTTCGATGCGCGCGCGCGAGCGAATACGAGCTCTCGATGGAATGCTCCATGATCCATCTTATGGATCGCGGTTTTCAAGTTTCCCTTGCAAGATCGTCGAATTCTTTTTCACGGTCGCGATGATCCATGCGTGTGATCGTTTCGAACGAATCGTCGTCTTCTGACGGAGCTGTTACTGCTATCGCGATTTCGAGTCTCGACCCCGATGACCAGGTAGTGGGACTGTTCGGTTGGGGAACGGAAACGACTGGGGGTACACGAAGGGGGTGAAATCAATACTCTGCGGTCTCCGCCCCCGAGAGTACGCGAATGAATATATATATATATATACACACACATATATATATATATATATTGAGAGAGAGAGAGGGAGAGAGAGAGAGAGAGGGGGGGAGAGAGGGGGGGGGGAGAGAGAGGCAAAGACGAGTGGCAACGAAACAACGAGGTCCAGTGTTGTATGTCCGATATGCTTTTCTCGCTTCGATCCCAGCTTTCCCGTTTTTTCGTTTTCTCTAATCGCATCGTGCTCGCAAACTGACCCGATTCCTTTCGTTACCGTCAAGTTTCGCTTCATCGATCGTGCTCGTCCGGATGCAGTTCTCCTTCGGAATTCGTTGCTGGTCGAAATCTCCGTTTAGTTGACGACGCTTGGAAAACCGTTCGTGTGAATCGGAAAGTTGCTGGTCGTCGACTCGCAAAGAAACGTGTCCTGACCTGCTGACAGATGGCGCGAGAGCCCTACACGCGAATCAATATTACGGTATGAATCGATGTTTCGAAATGTTACGCGTATCGCCGCGTATAGTCGATTGTACCGGACATGAGGAACGTTTGGCCCCCTACCTGGCCGAAATGGGCGCTAAACGTTCGATCGAGAGAGTGTTCAGGTGAGAAGATTCCCGTGTAACCATCCTATCGAGTTCGTTTCGCTTCGTTTCTCCCGCGAGCCTGCGTGATCGTTACAGCCGCGAATCGAGACGATCGTAGAAAGTAACGAAATCGCATTTTCGCGTTAAACTCGAAGACCGCGGCGAAACGTTGCTTTCAGGTCAGGCGGGAAACGCTGTTTCCCCCGTGTCGCGGAAACGGTAATTGCGCCAGCCAACGTTGATCTTACCTCCTTTCCTATACCCAGCCGCGCGTCTATTACCGCGTTCGTTTCTTGATTTCTCGGTGAAACTCGTGTCAAAATCTAGTCGTCTTGGCCATGTTTAATTACTGCTTTTCAGCAATTTAACACCAGCGGATAAACGTCCGTCGTAATCCGCAAAGAGAAGCTATTCGTAGATTAGAACGGAAATATAAGCAGTTGTATCGTTTCGCGTTGGAGTGGTAATAAAGAGAGAGAGAGAGAGAGGTACGAAGGGGACGGGTAGTGGGAAGAAAAATATTCGCTTTAATCGAGATAGGGTGGTAGGAAGGTAACGATTAAACGGACAGTCGGACAAGCAGACGAATAAACGGTGGGTATAGATAGGGATATACGTGGAAGAGAAGAGATCGAGAGAGGAAGAGGTGGTCGTTTGCTTATGGCGTTATAACCGCGGGTTCGTGTCCGGTCGTTATTTAACCAACGACCAAATTATTCGATATCGATCTGCGTGGAATACCGGACGCTAATGGCTTTCGACACTGGCCCATTCCAACCGACATTGCTACCTTTCCTTACCGAAAGTCGTCGCGTCGCTGAGTCCGGGGATCGTGATCGGTAAAATGGAATGGAAGCTTAATAAAAATGGGCATCGATTGCTCGTGGAAAGTAGCGCCGTTAGCGTAAGTCATCGTTATGGCGATGAAAATTATGCGGCGCGAAGTGCGTCGCGTGACGAGAAACCTGGACCCCGAGAGGTATACGGCTATCGGAGTAGAGTCGCACACGTGCGACATTCCCGTTTCAACTGCAGCTGCACGTGCAGACGACCCTTGTACATGGAAAAGAATGCAACTTACTCGTACTTTGCGAATTCGTTTTTAAAGAGTTCGCTGCTTTTTCCACGCTCTCCTTTCTCTCTCTCTCTCTCTCTCTCTCTCTCTCTCTCCTCTCTTCTCTTTCTTTTTCTCTTTTTTCTTCCTCCCCTCGGTCTCTTCTCTCGTTAGGAACGATGAAAGATTTACTGGGCTAATGGTACAGGAAATTTCGATAGAATCGCATCGTATCGGTGTCGTTGTTTCCGTTTTTTACCACTCATGGCACGAAATTCCGCTTTCCTCTCCGTGAGACCGGCAAGAACGCGCGCACCTTCGTAAGGTGCAGAGACTCGTTCGTTTGTTTCAATCGCGATTTATCTCGCCAAGATACGAAACAAACCGACGCATAGTCGTTACATTTACCACGTTTGCAACGTTTGCTTTCGTGTCTCGTACGTTTGTGAAAAGAACGATTCTTCGTGACTCGCGCTATGATTGCTCGTACTCGTTGTGGAAACGACTCGCGTTTCGACACTCGAAGAGGCACTCGAAAAAGCACTCGGTCCGTGACATCTGCGATAGCATAGCTCGAAATTCGCGTATGCGATAAGCGACGATCTCTACGTTTTTCGATATTCGATAGAAACGTTGCCTCGGATGATGCGTTCTACGCGTATAAATCCGATAAATCCGATAAATTTTTCGAAAAGGTTAATCCAACGCGAGAGAAATGGAGCAAAGATTTCTTTAAGGAAAGGAAAAGAAGCGACAAGCGAAGAGATAGGCAACGACCAAGGATCGATAACGATGTACTACGTAACATCGGTGCACTGGGTTCGAGAGGGGTTAATTGCGAAATCGATCAGTCGCGACGTAACGTTTGGGCAAAACCGCGAAATTCGCGTTGTCGGCAGGGATTACACGAGGATTACGTCGGGTAGAACAATCTCGCGCGTATAACGGTCGATAACGATCGATCGATCGATAGACCGATATAGCGTTAAATACGATGTTGCCGTTACAGGACATGTCAGATGTGTGCGTCGGTACCAGCGTGGGGACTATCACCGAACCGGAATGTTTAGGACCTTGCGAGCCCGGCACATCGGTCACTCTCGAAGGCATCGTTTGGCACGAAACGGAAGGAGGTGAGTTTTTCCATGTTCGTTCCTAGAGTTGCCCGCGTATCGGAATCCGAAGGATCCCGAGATAACCTAGCGTTCTCGTTATTCGCAGGTGTACTGGTGGTGAACGTGACGTGGCGAGGAAAGACATACGTGGGTACGTTGTTAGACTGTACTCGACACGATTGGGCGCCACCTAGGTTCTGCGACTCGCCGACCAGCGACCTCGACGCAAGGACACCAAAAGGTCGGGGCAAACGCGGTAGAGCCGCGGCGAATGCAACGCCGGGTAACGACCTGAGCAACTTCACGGAAACGAGGAGTTCGGTACACAGCAAATTGCGAAACGGCGGCGCTAAAGGTCGTCGGGGTGCGCAAGGTTCCCCAGCGGCGAGTCCGAGTCCCGCGGCGTTCGTACCACCTCGACCGGATCCAGGAGCGAAACGGAAATCTCGAGCTCCCGAGGAGGAGGACAAGAACAAAAGACGCGCTCCACCGCCGACACCTCCGAGCGGTTAACCGCCGGCCAGTCCTGTATTGCTCGAGTGTCCGGAACCAAATTGCAACAAAAAGTACAAACACATAAACGGGCTCAAGTATCACCAGAGTCACGCGCATGGCTCGGCCGACGACGAAGATACCAAAGAAGGTATCACTAGCATGTCCGAGAACGACGAGAGCAATATCGAGGCTCCGAGTCCGGCGACACCGGTCAAGTCGCCAGCGGACAAACCCGAGGGTACGCCACTCCGGCCAGCTAGTCCGCAAACGACGGGACTTCCGCCGGAGACGCCGCCACCTCCGCCGCGCGTCGCCTCGCCGAGTATAGAACAACCCGTTTCCGTGCACGCCGGGGAAAGTAAGAGTATCGTGAAACCGGGTGTACTGAGATTCGGTCAAGACGATTTACCTGCGCCACCGTCGACGATACCGACCTCTGCGAGACAACAGCAGCAGCAGCAGCAATCCGTGCAGCAGCAGCAACAACAGCAGCAACAATCGAGTCAGTCGAATCAGTTGGGCGGCTCGACGTCTCCGCAGAGCCCGAGCCCTCGAGCCAGTCAATCGCCGAGGTCCGTACCGTCGCCGCACCCGAGCGCCAACATTCCGGCTCCGTTGAATATTCCTCAGCCGCCACAACCGTCCCAAATGTCGCAACACTCGCAACAAAATCCCCATCTGCAAAGTCAGCAAGCGTTGCAAACCGGTCAGCAGGGGCCGCCGCCTCCGCCGCAGCAACTTCAATCGAGTCAACAGTTGCAGCCGTCGCTTCAGCAGCAGCAACAGCAGCAGTTACCCCCTGCTCATCAACTCTCCGTGCAGCATCCTTTATCGGCGCAACTCGGCCAACCGACTCAGGCACACGTGGTACAGCAAGCTGGATTGCAGCAGCAGCAACAGCAACAGCAACAACCACAGCCGACCGGATTGCAGGGTATCGCGAGTCAACATCCGGCTCTTCAGGGTCTGGGCGGTCAAGTACCGCAGCAAGCGACGGGATTGCAGGCCGCGCCTCCTTCGCAACCCGGCCATCCGGGACAAGGCGTACAACCGCATTTGCAGCCCTATCAGAGCGTGTCGTTGCACGCAAAAATGCCGCAATTCAAGGTTAAACCGACCGCGGCTCTGATGCCCGATCAAGACAAGAATAAGGATCCGAGGACGTCGTCGAAACCTCAGGGATACAAAAAGAAGTCGAGAAAATCGCCGGGCGGTAGTCCGCATCCGTCACCGTTGGAGACACCGATCGTCGACGCCGCGCGAGAAGACGTCCAGAGTCCAGCCTACTCGGATATATCCGACGACGCGGCACCGGTTCTCGAAGCCGAGCCAGCCGACAAGTCGAAGCAGAGCCAAGAGAAGGACGGGAAAGCGGCTCCGAGCGCGCATTTACCGGCTCATTTCAACATGTACCCGTACTACGGCCAACCTCCCTACCTCGTTCCGAGCGTTCCCGAGAGCAAACCGGTCGATCAGAAGCCGAGCGACCTGACTCCGAAGCAAGAGATGAAACCGCTCAATATACCGCAGATGCCGTCGTTGGCCAGTCTGCAGAGCGTCAGCCGCAGCCGCAGCAACAGCCTCACTATTACGGCAGTTACGGCGGCTACATGCCACCAAGTTATCCGTATCAACCGCCGCAGCCGGTGTCACAGCAGCAGCAGCAGCAGCAGCAACAGCAGCAACAGCAGCAGGTGCAGGAGCAAGAGATGCACGAGCAGAAAGCAAAGATCAAGCAGGAGCCACAGTCGCAACAGCAGCAACAGCAGCCTAGCTTAAAGGACAAGCAGCACGAGAACCATCAGATACTGAAGGAGAGCATCGAGATGAAGAGTCAGATGAGTCCGTATCACGTGTACCATAGCGGACAGAGTCAGAGGGCGGCACCTCCGCCGCCACCTCCAGGCCCGATGCAGGACGACCGTAGGTATTACCTTTACCCGGGCGATCAAAGACGAAAAGAGGAGGCGAGCAAACAGAGTCAACAGACGAAGCCACCACCTCCGAGTCCGAAGCATCAACCGAAGCAGGAGAAACCGCAAGACTTGGGCAAAAACGAGGACTCGAAGAGCAAACAAGAGGGCGTGAAACCAACGATGGAAACTCAAGGACCACCGCCGCCACCCACCTCGCAATACGCCTATATTCATCCGGGTTATATGCAGCCGCAGCATTACGGCGCGTTGCCATTCGACCCTGGTCATCCGGTGTATCGCGGACTCAGCCCGATGCTGGTTCCCGGACCGTACTCCGGTAATCCGTATCTCCATCAATTGCCGAGGTATCACGCGCCGGAGGATTTGAGCAGACCGCCCGGTGGCAAGGCCCTCGACCTGCTACAACACCATGCCAATCAGTATTATTCGGCGCACAAGATACACGAACTTCAGGAGCGTGCGCTCAAGTCACCTACCCCGAAAACGTCCGCAGCTTCGGCCAGTCCGTCGTCCGCGGGCCCAACGCCGTCGCGACCACCGAGCGGACCGCCTAGTTCGGTCGCTGGACCGGGTCCGCCGCAATCTCAGACTCAGCAATCCCAAAGCAAACAGCAGAGTCAATCGGGAGGACAACAGTCACAGCAACAGCAGCAAGCACCGGTCGACGCTGGCACCGGAAGCTTGACCAAGGATAATAGATCACCTCCGCCCCAGCGACACGTGCATACGCATCATCACACGCACGTTGGCCTAGGCTATCCCCTCTTGACCGGACAATATCCCGCCTCTTACGGAGGTAAGCCTCTCGTCAGACCCTGACAATAAGTCGCGGTTCGAATCGAACCGAACCGACCACTGTCACCGCCGCCGCTGTCGTCAACGCCGTCGACCACGACCACGACCACGACCACGACCACGACCACGACCACAACCACGACCACGACCACAACCATGACCACGACCACGACCATGACCATGACCACGATCACGACTTGGACCACGATCGCGATCACCACGGCCCTGTCCCGACCCTCGATTCTCGCTTCTCCTGCGTTGGATAATCGACCATTCGGAAACACGTACACCTAAACACCCGATCATCCTTTCTTTTCACTTCACTGCTCGGAGACTAGGCTATCGAGCGATCCAACGATTTCTCGCGCGAGTAAACCGGAACTCGGCGTCAGATCGCTCGAAATCTGATCGTACAATGAAGCGCGCCATATCGGTGCGTACAGATGCGAACGCGTTTCGATTCAAGCAATCCGACAGGGAGGAAGAGAAAGGTAGAAAGAAAGAACGGAAAAATGGACTCGCTCTTGATTGTTCGAAGAGGGATGAAAAGCCATTTCTAGCATGTTTGTTCGTCGATGTATCTCACGAGCTTCGCGATCGGATACAACTAGCGTTCGACTAGTTTATCGCGAAACGCGGATAAGTAATTGAATGGTTTGCACGAGAGTAAATCGAACGTCGTATAGTTTAGCTGGAGCACGACCGGGGCAAACGAGCGAGCACGACGACGTTCCTCGACGACACGTGCTACTTCAATCGTCGCGAGTCACGAGATACTCGGGACACGTAGTTACGGACGTATAGCTCAGACTGTGATAATCAATGACCGCGCGTATCCGATGAAAACGCGTAATCCGTTGCGAAAATCTATCGGCCATGTTCGAAACAACCTGCTTCGTTGAATCCTATACCGATTTTAATCCCGTTGCGAGCATCGAAGAAGAACGAAGCGGTGCGCGCGAACTGACCGACAGTAACCGATCCTTTCGCACCAACGTACTTTCGTTCTCTCCTTCTCTTCTTTTTTCTCTTTTCTTTTTTCTTTTTTCTTTTTTCTTTTTTCTTTTTTCTTTTTTTGCCCACATTCGTTAGAACCTTCTTCGCATTCGTTCCTCTCTAGAACCGTGACCATCGTGGAAACGATCGAACCAAGCGCGTCAAGTTCGTTGAACGCCGACAAAAAGAAACGTGCCATTCCTCTCTCTTTCTCTCTGTCTCTCTTTATATACATCTATATCACATCCGTTCTGTTTTCTTCTTTCGTTCCCTGCCCTTTCTTATGCTCACTTTCGCTTACTTTCTTTTCGCGTATTCCTATATTCATTTTCCTAACCTATTTTTCTTCGGTGATTGCTCGCTCGCTGTACTTGGGCTGTGGAGTGACGCGAAATCACCGAAAACGTTATCACAATACGAATTTCATCGTCGTCATCCGGTCAAGGACCGCGAAACACGTGGACGAAAAGAAATCGAAAATGAAAGGAAGGGGCAAAAAGAAGTGAAAACGAGTGTGAAAGGGGTTAAGAGGTAAAAGTTTAAAGTTACCGTAAAGCGAGGGTGAAATCGTTTCTAGATTCGTTTCTATTCGATTATCATTTCATTCTGCCAAATTCGTACGTTATCCGCGGCGCGTGATTCGGTTGATCCTGGATCACGTTCGGTCGGTCGGTCGGTCGGTCGACGGACGTTTTTCGAGAGGAAAGAAATTAATGGACCTCGGTATCTGTGTGTGTGTGTGTTGCAGCGGCGATGCTGGCGAGTCAGCAGGCCGCCGCGGTAGCCGCATCGGTGATCTCGCCATTCCCGCCCAAGTGACCCGCGGCCCCCGGTCCCGTACTAGCTGCCGGAACGACCGGACCCACCTCCGCACAAAATCATCACACGCCTCATCATCCACCGGTCAGCGGCGCGACCGCCGCAGGACATCCGCACTCTGCCACCGCTGGCAGGCAACCTTAGGATCGTCTTGAGAATACTGCTAATTCGAGACTGCTACCTCTTCTTCGTTAACGCGACCAGATACTCCGTCAGAGAGTCTACCAACCTGTATCGGCTTGCCAACTCGCCAACAGCAGCAGCAACAGCTTCAGCAACATCAACAACAACAGCAGCAACAGCAGCAGCAGCAGCAGCAGCATATCTTCCTATTAAGGCCTGTCATCTGACATCAACCTTATCGCCCATCGCCACCTGACATCACCTTTGTCGAAAATTTCGGATCGGGTGATCTTCGTCACTGTGGTTGCTGTCGCTGATGCTGACGATGACGCGCTGTCGACATGCTGTCCATCCACACCTCCTCTTTGTCTTCGTCGTCCTCGTGGAAAAGCGCGCACGCCTTCCAAATCGCTATTTCGTTTCGATTCGTTTTGTTTCGTTTCGAACGTACTTGGTGCTCAGAGGAGAAAGAAGACCGTATCACGACGCGTCGACCCTAACGCGATCCCTGTTGGTTTCCTCAGGGTACTAAGTAGATCCATTCGGGACCTACTGCGACTTGTTCGAAAGTTGATCGAACCGAACACCGAAATGACTGGCTGAACCGAAATTACAGCGTCTTTTCCCTATTCGTCTTTGAATCTTTTGCGACTAGCATCGATGAGCAATTTTTCGGTTTCTATGACGCACTCAAAACTATGTACTTGGCTTTCGTGCGTGCCACGAGAATAATGCAGAAAAATCAGATTTTACGCACAATTTATGCGAAAATTTGGACAAAATTTCATCTCGAAAATATGATAGATGTAAACGCGAGAAAAATTCACGATCGCGTACCCTTATTCTTCCATTTTAAACGAAAAAACCTATAGCTATACGAGACGTTTGTACGAGATTCGCGCGCGTGCGCGCGATACAATCGTTTTCTCGATGATATTGGCCGTTGAATCAGTAGTGATCCTCGCATCTGTTTTCGAACATGACGGCATCGATGACAGCGACGATGAGGGCGACAATGACAGTGATGCAGACGCGACGTAACGACATAACGACATAACGACATACTAGGATAAAAGTATCGAAAGTAGAGAAAGTTTGGTGCGATGTCTTTTGTTCGCGCGAGCTACGATGAACGGTGACGGAGGAAAGAGAATCACGCGAAAAGAACGCGACTCGCGACCATTCGACGCATTGCGTGCACCGATGAACTCGAAGTTTGAGAAAACATTCGGTTCCAAGTGCTTTCACCTCCGAAATCTGATCGACTGATGGTGAATCAGTGGAGAAACGTTCCCGAAAAACCGATAAACTCTAGGAAAGAAAGAAATGAAAGAGGAGAGAGTGTGCGAAACTCGAGGGAAGCGTGCGCGCGGCAAGATCTCGTTGCGTTAGACTAACTGTGCTGAGAATGGCCGCAAAATTGACTGGTACACTTCGTACACATAGGAACGACGAAGAAAGCTGATACGGTCGTGTCGCGAACCAATTGCCCGATTTTTCTCCGAAAAAAAGCGAGGAAGCGTGTGCCTCGAGCCGCGTCGATTCGCGTTGAGGCAACATTTTTATTGCACTTAGTAAACTATATAGAGATGCGAATGTGCGAATGAGAAACGGAAACTTTTCTGCGCGTGCTTGTACGCATATGTCTGCGTCGCATATTTTCCGTAACTCGTTGTGTATAACGCGTACGTACGAATGTTCGATCTAGAACTTTGTGTATAACGGTGGAATTATAGATCGTTGTATTTTATTGTAAAAAGAAGAAGATTGATAAACCACAGACTCGACGATTTTTCTAGAGAAATTACGTGACTCGCGAACGACACGTTTTTTAAACGATTTGATTACCTACCGATTAAAAAGTATGTGAATATCGGTTACAATATCAAATAAACACGAACGAAATACGTGTCGGATAGGGGAGTATAAGCGTAAAAAAAAAATCACGATAATTCTAAATAACGATAACGTGACGATAAGTGATTGTACATTGAATACGCTAGAATGCTATTTGTTTACTAAAAATAATAGTAGTTAGATTTGCGCGAATACGATAGAACGAGAACGAGAGCGTGTGCGTATGGGTATGGGTATGGTTATGGGTATGAGTGTGCGCGTGCGTCGGCGTGTAAGAGAGAGGTGAAGAGAAAAAGGAAGAAAGCAAGAGGGAGAGAGAGAGAGAGAGAGAGAGAGAGAGAGAGAGAGAGAGAGAGACCTAATGAGCAAGACGAATAAGACTAATTAACGAGAAAAGGAGAAAGCTATTAAGTAAATATACGTATACACATACATATGCGCCACGGTGATACGTACGCGCATAGTATCCTGGCGGCTACCTAACGTTAGTTCAGTGACGATTATTATTGTACCTTTTATTACGATTATTCATTATCGGTTCTATTATTTTATTATTGTACCGTCGGTAAAAGAGATAAAAGCGTTGTACAAACGATTGGTAAAACGCGTTGCCAAGAATCCGAAAATAGTTTTATCGTGCTGTGCGTAGTGTTGCAAATGCCAAATAAAATAAAAGAGAGCAAGGCGTGTTTTTTTAATTCGACATAACAACGGCGATATTCGTTTGGCAGAATGAGCGAAGGAAAAAGAGCGAGAATGAGTGCATGAGCATGTGTAGTGTCGTGTGTGTGCATGTGCGTATGTGAGAGAGAGTGAGAGAGTGAGTGAGAGGGGAAGGGAGGGAGAGGGAGAGAATACGTGGAATAAGAGTACGTATGAAAATGGCGGAGAAATGCGCGGGGAATCGTCGTCTCAGTTTTAATGAGGCGCGTTCGAAGGAGAATCGGGCGGGCTTTAAAGTAAAAATGCTGGTGCTGTGCTGTGATTTTTATAAAAAATAAAAAGAAAAAAACAGAGAAGAGCGACACGCGAATCATAGTAAGGAGAAGCCGAAGATCTTGACGAATTTTTATGAAAATATACAGATAGCCTAAGTACCTGGACCTGCCCTGCGCTCTCCACAAACGTAAATTCGAGTAGAAAATATTAAAGGAGAAAAATTAAGTGGAAAAAGTAAGAGAAAAAAAAAAAAAAAGTAAGTGAACAAGAGGGATGGAAAACCAACTTGTATGGATTGTATAGGCTGTAAAGTGTATTTGCTTTTAAACAAACGTTTATTATAGATTGTTAATCGCTATTTGCGCGAAAAGAAGGAGCTGTCTCCAATGGTCAAATACTATACGTTCGCGTATCGCAAATTCCTCGTGTAGCGATTCTTGCGTTGTCCACTCAAATCGTACTGGCGAAAAACCCCCTTTTTGCAGGCAATAAATTTACCACGTATTACGACGAACGATAACGTTTTAAATCCAAACTTTTATCCTATTTTTTCGTTTCAACCGGTTCCTTCCTACGTTCGGTTATCGTCTCGATCTCCTACACACACACACACACACACACGCGCGCGCGCTGCATTCACGTACACGCGCGCACATTACACACACGCACACATACATTACCATCGGTTTGGCACTGCATCGATGTCGAACGTAACTTCCTCTTAACGTAAACGAGATACAAATGTAATTAGCAATTGGAGACAATCTCCGACTAAGGATATATACTAGCGAGTACTACGTATTTGCCACGATGTTGCATAATCCTCATTGCGAAAATCCTCAAACGAATAAATTAAATGACAACATAAGGCGGACTGAAATATTAACGTAACGTAATAAACAAGGACCCGTATTCTTGTCTTCATTTTTTTAGAATGATAAAAATAGTGAGTCGTTACGCTTTATATATTATACACTTCGAATATATGAATATACGAGTAACAATACGTACAGAAGCAAATACAGAAATGCAGGCATCTTGTCGTTAAATTGTAAGATATTGTGTTCAAACTCCAGAATGTACTCTGACCCCTTCCTCAGACTACTATATATTAATTATATTGTGCACTATGCTCCAACTTGTCCATACGAATAAATATATTGAAAAAATCTTACTTTACAGTATCCTCGATCGGCACCGTGACCTTTAACGAGATCGCGTCTTTTCAAAGTTCCCCCTTATCACCAACGAATTTTTATACCATTTTCTTTCTCGTTGTTTCCTTCTATTCTATTATGATCATTTTAGCTACGTATGTTATAAATCATTGCTACAGTACCATATATCTTCCTATTAAACGATCTTTGTACGATTTTATGTATTTATGTGTACAATTTATGCAAATATCCAAACAGAATTATGTCTTTAATTTGAGAACCCCTGTGTGGACTAGCAATGATGGTATACGCATTGAAATGTGCACGTCAATCGTTTCGTATGATGATAATCCTTAATCGCTAACAGAAAATCTTGACTTTTACAAATTTCTTTCAATATATGTTCTTCGTGCAAATACGTTAGTCTTATTTTCATACACTTTATGACAAACGATAAGTAAAAACATTCGTATACATTTCATATAAATATATACACACACACACACGCGCGCGCGCGCAACAAAGCACACAAAATGCGCGCGCATCCCCTCCCGTATCGTTACAAGTAAGAATACATTTTAACGGTGTAAGGTTATATTTTGTAATCTAAATACTTCACATTGTACTCTCGCGACAAGTTAAGCTTTTTCGACATAATGAAATATGATTTTTATCATACGTATTATTTAAGAACAAGGACACATGCAATTAATGTATAAGACAAATTTTGGTATACTACTTCTACAAAATGAACGAGATAGAATATAAATTAGAATCGACAAATCCTGTCTTAATATCACACGTGAGTTATTCGTTTTTCATACAGTCAAGCATTTATGTTTGCCATGGTGCTATTTCAACATGTTTTCCTACAGGCAGTATCTAAACTTTTCGAATCTATTAAGAAAAAGAAATGCGACCGACAAACGGACCATATTTCGAAGGTAAACGTTCCATTCATTCCATTACTATGAAATCGTCTTTATTTTTACCTTTTGTTCTGTTCTATTAATCTAATCTTCTATTAATTTCATTTAAACAGGTAGCCGAATTTAAGTTATTATGGACAAAGCGAAACAGTACGAATGTCACACTCAGCATATCCGTTTGTCAAGCTTTAATTGCTCTAGTCGAAAATGGATTATGGGACCTAAATGATGCGTTATCTACATTCATTTCGAGTATCTCTTCTATAAAGTATAACAATCAATTTAATCTATGATACTCGTTATATCTTCCTGTTATAATATTATAAATGTGTTACACATTTTAGAAATTATGTAGTTATTACTACAACCATAACTCATTTATTAATATTGGATTTAAAACGTGGTATGGAGAATGAAACTTTGTTTACGTTACATACACCACAGCATCCTTTCATAATTATCTTAACTCAAGACAACCAGAGTTGCCAAACTGTATTAAATCAAATGACTTTTATTATGAATCATCAAGATCCCCGGTATGTATATGAATGTATAGATAAATGTTGTGTACGTGCTTTAACGTACATGATGCGTGTATATTATAGTTATGCACATTTTTATATTTATACATATAGACGGGCGTACGTTTACATGAATATATTATAGATATTTTCACATTTCAGAGTTAAGGAAAATAGTGCCAAGATATTACGTCCAGTATTTTTATATATTTTATGTAATCCTTCATTGAATTCTATGGATTACTATATGCAACAAGTTTGGCAATTATTGATTAAATCAAAGCATAATACATATTTGCAGACAGAAATTTTACTTTGGCTGTGCACTGCAGAGACCCATTCTTGCATGAATACGAATTATAGAATTTTAGAACTTGCAGAAAAAGCAGCATTAGAGAAGAATAGAGAATATTGTACAGCTTTATTGCCAATGATTGCATCTTTGATTATACAATTACTAAAACAGGATTCTGATCCAAGACCAAATTTTGATATTATACTTCTTATCATGGAATATTGTGATACCTATATAGGAAATCTTATGTTAACGTTAATGGCAGAAATAGTTACTTTATGTCCAGCTATTTATTTACATGATATTTTGAAAATATGTAAGTATTTGTAACTATAGCAGCAATTTACAATTTGTATTGACCTTTCTAAATGTTTATCTATATGTTACATTACAGGTATGTTGATAAGAAAAGAAATGTCTTACAACGATATATTTTTCAACACTTTAATAGCATCTATTGTAAAATGGATAGCATATCCATCCGTATTATGTTCCGATGCGTTAAATACGGCGAAAAATTTAATGAACGAAGTCTCGACAGAAACAAAATTCATACGTAATGATGAAACGGTATTCTCAAACAGATTTTTCACGGTGTTTACTCATTCCGATCCATACATTCAATTGTATACAGAGTTAGTGCACTGCTTGAGTATCTGGAACCTGAATGATATTTTATTATGGTTAAAATATATATCACATGCACCTATTTATTTAAAAGACAAATGTAAATTATTAATATCTGGACTTTTTTTACAATCAAATGAAACACAAGTTGTCCAATTGTGTTGTACCGCACTTGTTGATATCAGCAAAGAAATGAACAATTTTGGATCGCACGTATTATCATTGATATTGCATAAATTAACCAAATGTAAAAGCAGTATAGAATCAAAATATTTATTACTTGCTGTACCTGAACTTATGATTACAAAAGAAAATGTTCCAATCATTAATCACACATTGAACATGTTATTAAATGGTGACAAGCAATTGAAATATTTTATAATTGAGTTGTATCTTAAAGCACTGAGAAAAGAACCAAGGTGTTACAGATTTATTTCTGCCGCAATAATTCAAATGATGAAAAGTGATTCCACTTGGTATTCGGACGCAACCTGTGCAAGAGCTATGAAATATATTTGCGAAAATAATCCTGAACATGGAGAAAAGTTGGTCCCATTGTTATCACAGATATTAAATCGTTCGACAAGTATAAACGGTGGGACCGCGAGTGCACTTGCGCTTGGATGTATTTCTGCTCTTTACAAAGCATCAATAATAGATATTTATTCGACATGGAGAGTACTAGCTCCGAAAATGAAAGTGGAAAAGCGTTCTATTGTTTTAAAAAGCTTATGCGAGTTACTTGCCGATATTCCACTCTATACCCACTCTGATTACCTCAAAGAATATGATCAATTGATTGATAATATCGTATCAAAATTGTGGGAATGCACGTCGTGTAACGATGTAAAAGTAATCAATTCCGCGCTTAAAGCACTAGCTTCGTTTCGTCTAGAACAACTATCTCTGAAAACACTACCACCAAACTTTAAACGTAATCTCGTATTACCAGCAGAATATGCGAAAACTTCGAGCGATGCAGTCCTCGATTCAGAAGACGCTTTTTCATATATACCTGGTGGTTGTTGGATACAAATGCTCCAAAATATAAATACAGCTGCCTTACCAGCAGCTGGGAATCTTTTAATTTCCTTCATAACAGAAGAAATAAATAATTTCCGATCTGGTATTTATGCTTGGCCTCAAGGAGAACCGCAAAATTTTAAATATTTACCAGAAAAAAGTGTAATCAGAGCGGTTGGTGAATATTTAAGGAGATCTGATAAATCGGATTCAAATAATCATCGTATCATTACAGAATGCTTACGAATATTTGCACATAAATATCCAAAACCATTGCCCAATACAAATTGGAATTTCCTGACGGATGCTGTCAACATTTCGCTCGAAGCAAAGCAATATGCCCTCTCAATCGCATGTCATCAGGCAACAATATCTCCATTTGCTAAATTTTTTATAGAGAATTATTTATCAACATACAAATCTGTAAAAGATGCAGATTTTACTTGGAGAAATAATGAACACCCGGTATTATATTCAAATCTCGGAGACTTGTGTCAAGCTATACAGCCAAATATTATTAAACCATTTTTAGAATCTACATTAGAACATGTAATTGAAAAAATAAATGTCGATAATCACGATTCGATACAGTCGTTTCATTGTATCATGAACGCGTATGCTCAGGCATTAAAAAATCCAGAAATATGTCATACTAACTCTGCACTCCTTTATACTATGCTGGAAAAATTTTTAGACAAGATAGATTTAACATGCGATCGTTTTTATTCTTACTTTACAGCAGTTTCGGAATTACCAATAGAACATTTAGAAAGAATGACATCTCCCAAAATGTGGTGGGAAATAGTAGCCAGTAAATTGAAAAATGCAATCGCGATCAGAGCCGAATTGACTTTAAAGAAGCACAGTTCCCAGTCTCCATTAATATGGTTGAACGAGATCATGGATGAAATTGTCACCTCTACATCTAGGTAAAATTCTTAGTCTCTGCCGAAATTTTATTTATATATCGAACATACGAATAAACATGTATCTTAATATTTTTTAATATTTATTTTTAAGCGTGAAAAAATACTTTCTCGAAATTATGCAAAAAGTACAGATAAATATGCAATTCGAGAGTTGTAGTCCAAATTGGATTCTGAATCTTATGATACAGGTTCAGGGATTTTTTATGGAATCAATGCAAAATCATAATGACAAAGTACAATTCTATTGTGATGTTTTATTTGTCTCTGTCATTAGCTTGTCTGGCATAGATTCTGTATTAATGAAACAAGATCTAGTTATCAAATCGCAAAATGTCAGATCAAAATTATTTCCTCAAGCCCTAACAGTTCTCTCCAATAGAGAAGATTGGAAGCATGCAATTCCACAGGTATTTACAACTACTTTTATTTATGTACAATTCACCTGCGTCTAAATGATAATCTAGTAATTTAATAATTTTTTCTCAAACGAAAATCACATTATTATTCGAGAATTAACAAACTTTTAAATATATTATACCTTTCAGATGATGGAATGGTTAAATTATATGAGAACGAGTAATGCTTCTAATACACATAAATCCACATTTCATCAAGCATTAATTTGTTTAAAACACAATTCATATTACAAAGGTGTATGGACTAAATATTTATCGATTTATACAGATATCGACATTTGATTGCAAGCTGATACATATTAGACAGAAACAACTTTTATTGCAAAAACTTCGTTTGTAATAACTGCAAATTTAAGATACAAAATTAAAAAGAGAAGCACATTTTGCAGAATATTATTAAAAGAATAATTAGAAATATATTTTACTTACTTGTAATTCCATGCAATATAAAGATTAATAATTATGAACAAATATTTCGTCACATATGTTGTATGTGGCGACTTTCATAATGCTAAACAGATGTTTCACTATTATCCAGCATCATCACTGTTAAGGTGTTTGGTCGTGATCCAGTTAATGTTTGATCTTCAGGTGGTTTCATCTTAGGCTCTAATATATTCCGTTTCGTTTCAATGTTTTTCTTTATAGGTGTACGACTTGGACTAGATTTTCTGCTGCTTGGATATGATTTTAACAAGCGAGCTCTATGAAATCATTAAAAGAATAATAATTTATCCATTGTATTGTAATACAATATGCTATAACTTCAAATTTTTTTACAATTTAAAAATTACACTTACGCATCCATTAACTTAAGAAATAAACGAGTGTATACTTGGTATTCCTCATCTCCAAACTCAGTTGGATCATGTCGTGCATGTTCATATAGATCGCAGAATTGATGAATTAATCGTTGTCCACTTCCATTTAATGGAGTTGCTAATATAGCAAGTAAATAGACTCGTAAATTTTCAGAGGGATGTCTTTTTAAACAATTGTCATATTTAGTAATTTCAGTTTCTATAAAAACAGATTAAAAATTGAAATGAACTTAGAAGTTCTATTTACCATAATGCATTTATAATTATAATTACCTAAAGTTTTAATATCGTCTACTGCTTTTAATCTATAATAATGTGGTGGAACTCCTGGTCCTCGAGATGTTAAAATAAGTCTTGGATCACTAATAAGTTGTGGCTCATATTGAATTCTTGGTATTACTTCTATTCGTCTTTCAATCTCCTTTTTCAGAGACTAAACAATTGAAAGTACACTATGTTTTAATATACATATGTACATATATACGTATTGGAAATTATAAATAATTGAATAACGTAATTAAAATGTGTTTTTATGTCATTTTCACGTTGAAATGAATATTGTTAATTTTAAATGTGAATAGTAAGTGTAATTATATATAAGTAAGTTAACCTTTAAAATTCTTCATACTTTTCGTGCATCGTGTCCGATGGGGATATGAGGACCACGCCGTGATCGTAAGGCAAATCTCATGATTTGTCGTTTTGCGAATATGAACAACAGTAATATCGTTAATACGCCAACCGCAATAAATATCACTATTGTTACACCAGAAAGTTCTTCTGTCATGTTTGTGGTACTCGTACCTACATCAAGTGTCAATTCTTATGCGCACGCGTTATTTTAATTTTGTATTTCTTTTATTTCTAACTATCAGATCGGAAAACAGGTATATTTTTGTAAAGAATAAAACTTTTCATACACGTAATCGAGTTTTTCGTAATATCTTATTTACAATGTTTGTGCAAGTTACATAGTTTTTAATATATTTTGAATAGGTCTTTTAAATAATGTTTGATTAATATTAGCTATATCCCATAGTGAATGTTTTTGCTCATTTGAGAATTTAATATTTGATTTTATAAATGATAATATGAGCTTTCCAAAGTTTTTATCCTTTGCAAAATCAACTGCTTTCTCAGATAATAGTTGTATTAATTTATCATTTATATTAGTATCAGTTTTAGTGGCAATTAAGGTATGTAAGAAAGAAAAATGCCATGATTTAAGTTCTTTTACATTTGATAAATATTCCCTATAAAAATAATAATTTTTCACTTGAACATGGTTTCTTTCAAAGTTCAATTAATCAATAGTAAAGTTAATACCTACATAATGAGAACATTATATCTCTCAGGTTCAAAAGCATTTACTATACCATCAATTATTGTTGTATCTGTTAAATTAATATTTAATAGGGGAATAAAAATTAATTTCTGAATATCATCTGGAAATTTTTTAACGCATTCTATTAAAACTGATAGGAGTAATCTAGATGGTTCTTCTAAAGCAATAATCTGTAATAACATTCTAAAATTATTAGCTGTACCTACATAAAAGTTTAAACAAAAAGATTAAGTTTTCATAGATCTATTATTAATGTATCAGTCTAATCTTCACCTTTGGCAATATTAAATGAGTATGGAAGATTTCTGCATATTTAATTCGTTGTTCCAATGTCATATTATTTATAGAACAACATAGATTACATGTACCTAATACACTTAATTTCTTTTCTAAATCACTGACTATTTCCACAAGTTCTACATCTGTTAAATTTTCTAACTGATTTAAATCTAATTTTCCATTAGAACATTCCAGTTCTTCAAAAAGACACTCTATGATATCAAGCTTTGATATGTATTCTTCTTTAATATTTTTATTAAAGCATTTAATATGCTGTGTAAAATAAAATTGAGTAGTTAAAGTCTGATCTGGTGTCATGGACAAAGCATGGTTGCAATCTTCATTACTCTCGTTCAAAACTTCATTTTCAGTTACACATGTTGTTTCTTCTTTCTAAACGAAATAATACAAACTTTAATATTATTTAACTTTAACATGAACTTTTTATTATACTAATGATAATACTAACCTTTTTAGTTACAATTTGCCATAAAGGATCAGCCCGAATTATATCTTCTTTTAACTTTTCTTTAATTACTTTTAATTCTGCCATGATAAGTGGAGATAGTAGATAATTTTTTAAAATATATTCTGAACTCATATTTTGAATAACAAATCAATTTCCAAAATAAAATATTGTATTATATTATATATTTTGAAATTTGTAAATGATAATTATAATACTGTATAAGTTATATTGTTAATCATTCACAAAGAATACGAAGATTACAAAATACGATAGATTATTAGAAAATTATTTTTTTATGTCGTCATACATGCTATTTAAAGTGATCAATGTATAGCAGAAATCGAAAAGAAAGAAAAAATTGAATCGCTACTTAAATTAAGCTATTGCACGTACTAACAAGCAGAGTGCAATTCCTTCGAGTCATCGCTTTATTTGAAACTTTGCAGTATTGTAAATTTCGTCATGCAGTACAAGAAACGGAGACATTCAAAAATTCCTATGCTGAAGATCCGGGGTTCGAGTCCCGTCCATAGATTAACAAATTGATTGCAACATATATTTATAATAAAAGTGAAAAAATTAATAAATTATTAGATATTAAAGGGGAAAAATTATAAATAATGGAATCGGTAAAGTTCAAAAATTTCCGGTCAGGGTGGGGACTCGGCCGATCAGTGGCTATATAAGGAATGACGCAACGCAACAAAATTCATTTGTGAGTTCGACTCCGGAAGTGACGTGTCTTAATTTCCAAATACGTGAAAAGGGTGTGGGGTGCGAAGTGAGATTGGGGCTGGCTACCCTAATCTCACCTCACCCTATTAAATAATTTAATAATATTTTTTTCCTTTCAGGTGATAATTATATTTTTTTTCAGGTTTTAATTATTTTTTTTATTTCAGATATTATTTTTCGTTTATATTTATTTATATTTGAACATACGAATATTTCGTATAATATTTGAATGTTTCGTCGTTGGTTTGTTTATGTCTCATCATTGGGTTGTTTATGTCTTATCATTGGGTTAGTCAATGGCTAGTCGATAGCCACTGTCCACTCTACCCACACTCCATCTTTCGAAATAATTTAATAATTTCTTTTAAGGTTTTAATTACTTTTGTCGTTTCAGATTTTATATTTTCAATTTATTTATTTTTATTGATGCATTCGAATATTTCGTACAATATTCGAATACTTTGTCGTTGGGTTGCTTATGTCTCATCGTTGGGATGTTCATATCTCATCGTTGGGTTCTTCATGTCACATCGTTGGATTGTTCATTCCATTTAATTGATATTTATGGTTTATGTTTATTTTGTTTGTTTATATTTGCTTTATTGTGTTGTGCTAATCTTGTACTAATCTGTTTCTTTTCAGCTTTTCAGGTTTTTCAAGACATAATAGAGCGACGCGGGATGCGTGCGATTACATCTATGTAGACTTAAGTATCAATAAGGTAGATTTTAAGTTTTTCAAGATTTCATCGGAAGACATCGTTGGACGGCGAGGGATGCGTGCGTTTAGATCTAAGTAATTATAAGGAGGATAAGATAGATCCGTAGACTAAGTGTCATGTGCGCGCTATCCGTTCAAAGGTAAGCCACCTAACTTGGAACGAATATATATATTCCCCTATCCTTCTCGTTATCAAATAGAACATAATTGTTCTCGCGATAATCGCGATTGTTCTTAAGTACCGACTAGCCTATGCGACGTACTTCGCGTGTACTCGACAACTCCACGTCTCGTTAAGTCATTCTCACGGCTCGTCTCCGACACTCATTCTGCGCTGTCAATCTCGTCATGCATCGGGATCTCTGGTGGCTCTGGGGCTGGGAAGGCATCTGAATCAATACGCGGGTCCGTTGACCTGGGTGCCAATCTGTGCACACGACCGGGGGAAGGGCCCTGCAGTCGGAATCATTGCAAGAGCGTGCCTGCCTGCCCTGTTGCACTTGGCGGCCATGTGGTTATGCTTGCATAGAGCCTGGGTATGGAGCATGCGCGTGATTCCGACTGTTAGGCCTCGCATAGGACTCTCGGATTAACTCTGACTGTTTCCCTGGTTCGTTGGTTGCCTTAGATCATCGAGTAAGCCATGGCGAGGTCGGCAGTGGCAGGGTGGACAAGGTCCGATCGGGAGGGTGCTGAGGCCCGGACTTGTCTTGTACACGGGAGTACGTCTCGTAGGCTAGTCTGTCTTTCGAATGTGGGCGAACTCGTTCGGGCACGTCGCAATTTTCTATTTGAAAACTTCTATTGGAACTTGAAAATATCTTAGCGTCGTGACAGTAGAGTTTTAGTATACCGAATCGAAATCCCCTTTGTAAGACACGAAATAAAACAAAGTGTCAGTAGAGTCACATTAAATTAAATTGCTCCAAGTTAGGCTAGGGTATCTTTGAAACAGGTAGCACCAGTAGGTTGCGCCGCTAGGGCGCATGTCTAGGTCTCGATGCGTAGTCACCTCCTCGTGATGAGACCTGATAATTGGTATCCTTTCCCAAAAATTTTTCTTTGCAAAACGATACCAAGCTAAGAGCTACGCACAAAGCTTAAGCTATATTCTACCTCTTGTAAGCTTTCGATACTTCGATTGTACATTCGACGATTCTTGAGGCTGTGAGAGATAAGGAATTTTTGTCAATGACGTCAACCAAATACAGTTATAGTTCATACAAATGTATAAATAATCAAATTTCTTATTAATAACAAATTGTTAACAGCGTAAATTTATAATAAAAGTAAAAGAATTAATAAATCATTGGTTATCACTTGAAAAATATCATACCAATGTATAAATGAACGTAAAATTTGCAAAAATCTAAAAATTATTGCACTTATTTTTAATAACAAATTGGCCACAACGGAAAATTTTTAATAATAGTGGAAAAATTACTAAATTGTAGGCTATTATTAGTATATATAACGTATTTGCGAGAAAATGTATCTATAATTAGCAAAAAGTTAATAAATTACTACATTTATTGTCAATAACAAATATTTTGCGACGTATATTAACGATAAAAGTAAAAAAAGTTAATAAATTATTAGCTACCACTTAAGCAAGCAATGTATTTGTACTAAAATATATCCATAACTTACAAAAAGTTAATAAATCATTAAATTTATTGATAATAAGAAATTAAAATTGTTGATAAGAAATAGTTTGCAAAGTATATTAACGATAAAAGTCAAAAAAGTTAATAAATTATTACTTATTACAGCGGAAAAGGAACTTTTAATGAAATCGGTAAGGTTCGGAAATTTTCGCGGATCTTCGGCCGGCCGCCGCTATATAAGGGGCCCGCGTGAAGGCTCGAGCCAGTTGTCGGTTCGACGTCGGAAGGTCCGCGTTAATATTCCTTCTTTTTGTTTCAGGTTTTAATTATCTTTCTTCTTCCAGATTTTATTTCTTTCATTCTATTTGACTTTGTTTCAGCAATCGAGTATTTCGTACAATATTCGAATGCTTCGTCGTTGATTTATTTGTATATCATCGTTGGCTAGATCAATGGCTATTCAGTTACCATTGTCCACTCTCTTAAATAATTTAACAATAATTTATTCTTTCAGGTTCTAATTATTTTTGTTTTTCCAGATTTTATTTCTTTCATTCTATTTCTCTTTGTTTCAGCATTCGAGTATTTCGTACAATATTCGAATGCTTCGTCGTTGATTTACTTATGTCTCATTGTTGGCTAAATCTTTCCTTTCACAAATTTTACGACTTCCGTTCGATTTGTTTTCGTTAGAGCGTTCGAGTATTTCGTATAATACTCGAGCGCTTCCTCGTTGGTATGTTTATATCTCACCGTTGGAATGTTTCTGTCTCGTAGTTATGTTGCTCAGGTCTCGTCGTTGGCTTGCTCGTTCCATTTGGTTATTAGCCTTGACGGTTTCCTCGTATTAATCCCTTTCCTTTCAGCTACATATTAACAATAATATATTCTGTTACAGCTTTTAGGTTTCTCAAGATTCTGAAGTTTCCTTAAGACTTCATTTGCGACACATCAATGAACGATGCGTGCGTTTACTTTTAAGTAATCATAAGATCATGTGCGCGCTATCTGTACAAAGGTAAGCTACCTAATTTGGAGCGAAATTTATAAATTCTCTATCATTTTCTTATCCCCCTCGTTTAGCAAATAGAACATAATTGTTCTCGCGATAATCGCGATCGTTCGTAAGTACCGACTAGCCTACGCGACGTGCTCTCGTGTACTCGATAAGTACATGCTTCGTAAGTCATCCTCACGACTCGTCTCCGACACTCATTTCCAGTCACTGTCAATCTCGTCATGCATCGGGTTCCAGGGTGACCCCCTCGGATCAGTGCGTCTTCTGACCTCGACGGGGCGGTCCGCTGCCTAAGTCGTACGCGACTGGGGCTCGGGCACATGCTGGCTGACGGACTAGTACCATCTACGGTTAGACCACAGGGATGATTAAGTTCTACCCCGTGTGGCTGGGATGCGAAGTGTCTGTCTTGGCCGGCAACCGCCCAGCAGGGCCCTCGCGTTGACACTAGAAGTTTCATTGGTTCAGGGACTATCCTTGGTCCACGTGTAAGTCTTGACGAGTGCGACAGTGACTGGAATTGAACTAGGCCCGATCGGGAGGGTGCCGAGGTATGAAGTTATCTTTGTACACAGGAGTACATCGCCTAGGCTAGTCGGTCTTTCGAATAATCGCGATCTCGTTCGGGCGCGTCGCGATTTTCTATTTGCTCGCGTGTTTGATATTTCATTCCCTATTTTTATGGGAACTGGAAAATATCTTAGCGTTGCGACAGTAGAGTTTCAGTATACCGAATCGAAGTTCCCTTTGTAAGACACGAAATAAAATAAAGTGTCATTAGAGTCACTTTAACTTCATTCGCTCCAAGTTAGATTAGGGTACCTTTGATACAGCTAGCGCCAGCTGGCTGCGCCATTAGGGCGCATGTCGGGTCTCGATGCGTAGCCACCTCCACGTGGTGAGACCTGGTAATTGGTATCGTTTTCCAAAAATTTAATTTAATTAATTTTTGGAAAACGATACCAAGCTAAGTGCTACGCTCCAAAGTTTAAGATATTTCCTATTTCTTGTAAATTTTCAATGTTCCCTTTGAACTTTGAAAATGAAGAATCGGCAATGTCTATCAAAATTATATGTAGATGAAGAGGAATTAAGGAAAAGAATACAAGGGAAGGTAAGTATAAGGTAAGTACAAGGTAAGTAAGATAATTGAAGTGTACCGCGATGCAGAAGAAGTAAAAGCATATAGTCCACAGACTATGGATTGGTCGGGGAGCGTTCGGAGGGAATAGGTCAGGGAGCAACCTCCTATTATGTTATGTTACTCTAATAAAAAGTGATAAAATTGGCCGAAAATTTCTCGCCAAGACTGCAAAAGTATTGCCCAAGAAATTCTAGGAAATGACGTCATTTCTTGGAACTTGTTCGATAATCGACTTCCTGTCATGTTATATATTCCTCATACAAAATCGCGAAATCGGTCAAAAATTTTACGGCGAAGTTGCAAAAGTATTGTTGAAAGAATTCTTGGAAATGACGTAATTTCTTGGAACTTTCTCGGCGGGTGACCCCCTTTCATGTTATGTTAACCTGATACAAAGTCGTAAAATCAGACAGAAATTTCTTCTGGGACAATAGTTTTGCAGCCTCGATAATAAATTCCGGGCGAATTATAGCTATTATGTATCAGAATAACATAACGCGATAGGAGGTATTTCGTGGACAATACTTTTGCTGTCTCAACGAGAAATTGTCGGCCAATTTTTGCTATTTTGTATCAGGATAACATAAGGCGAAAGGAGGTATTTCGTGGACAATACTTTCGCAGTCTTGACGAGAAACTCTCGACAAATTTTTACGATTTGGTATCAGGATAACATAACGTGAAAGAAGCTCTATCACGGTGGCAATTTCCAGAATTGACGTCAGTTCCAAGAATTCTCGGTTAATACTTTTTCCGCCTTGAGGAAAGGTTTCTGGCCGATTTCGTGATTTTGTATGAGGAGAACATAATGTGACCGTAGGTAGGTCGCCGAGACAGTTCCAAGAAATGACGTTATTTCCAAGAATTCTCGGTCAGTTCTTTCGCAGCCTACATGGACAATACTTTTGCCGCTTTGGACTATACCTTTGCCATCTTTAGTCAATACTTTTACTGCCTCGTTGGACAATATTTTTGCCGTTTTTGGTCAATACTTTTACTGCCTCGGTGGACAATACTTCTGCCGTTTTGGTCAATACATTTACTGTCTTGGTGGACAATACTTTTGCCGTTTTTGTTCAATACTTCTACTGCCTCGGTGGACAATTCTTTTCCCGTCTTTGGCCAATACGTTTGCGCTGTCGAAGAAAAAATTTTGGCCGATTTCACGACTTTATATGAGGAGAACATAATATGATAGGAGGTCGCTCGCCGAGACAGTTTCAAGAAATGACGACATTTCCAAGAATTCTCTTTGGCAGCACTTATTCAACCTTGTCGTAAAATTTTCGGCCGATTTCGTGATTTTGTATCAGGATAACATGACATGAAAGAAGGTCATTTGCCGAGACAGTTCCAAGAAATTACGTCATTTCCAAGAATTCTGGACAATACTTTTGCAGCTTTGCAGTACATTTTAATAATTTTACTTACCTTATACTCACCTTACTTACCGTCCTTACATACCTTCCCTTACTTGCGTTCCTTTCTTTACCTACAAGGAGAATGCAATTCCTCCGGGTTACCGATTTAGTTGAAACTTTCCAGGTTTGTAGATATCGTCATGCAGTTTAAGAAAATATATTATTATAGCCGCAATTATTAAATAGTCTTCAAGATATTTGCGATTAAAGTTTTATTACATCATTAATTAAATATTTATTCCCCATCTCTTTTAAGTTAAATTGTAGCGTAATTGGGACGATAGGGAATTGATATACTGGAGGACCTGGGTTCGATTCGCGTCCTCGTAGGTTTTTGATAATTCTTTTAAATATATTTTTTGTCTTGTATTTATTTTTCGCCTATGAAAACATTGTAAATACACAATTATAAATAAAATTTCTTAATAAAAAAGTTTTTATTTATGCCTTCTTATGCTAGTATATATTTATTCCAAAATAATAAGAATATTATGCAAGAAAAATATTTTTCTACAGCAATCTTATTTACAACAGAAAATACAAATTATCGCTCGTGTAAGTATTAATTATTAAATTAAACATCCTGTAAGAATGTTACCTATAATTCCAACTTCGCTGTGCAGCTATAAATTTTCATGAATTAATTACAAAAACTTGGCAATTTATTAATTTTCTACTGTCGAATTGATATCTAGTATCCAGTTCGAATAAAAATTTTACCGCCTGCGATCAGCGCCGTCTATGACTTTGGAATAGTTTCTCAAACAGTTTACTAACTCTGGTTACGTGCACCTAATATATTTTAATTTACTTTAATAAATAAAATCATAAAGTTTACTATATTCTTTAATAAATTCAACCGAAACAGCGGTTT
>NW_016918269.1:0-2554 GCF_001483705.2 Eufriesea mexicana
TGCCCAAACCTAACATAATCGAACGTAACATAAGTATACCTAACGTGCCGATACCACCATGCCGATACCACAGAGAAAAGCGTGTTCTGATAGCGCACAGAAGAGTGCAGAAGTCCTTGGGATAGATGTGTGTAGCACAAAAATCGTAGCTATCCTGACGTAACTCAATAAACCTAACATAGCTAAACGTAATCTAACTCATCATAACTTGCGGCGACCAGTACTGCTGGCCTCCCGATGGCTGAGCGCAGTATGGTACAGCAACGTACAGCGCAGAAACCCACCAAGTGGGCGTGTATAGCACAAAAGTCAAAGCTATCCGTTCCTTACCTAACCTATCGTAGTATAAGCAGACTTAACGTAACCTAACCTGACGTGCTACGACCATCGTTGCTTGCCTCACGTGAGCTAAGCAGATTATAGCAGAGCAATGAAGAACGCAGGAGTCCGCCGAACAGCCGTGTAGGGCGCTGAAGTCAAAGCTATCCCGTCCTTACCTAACCAATCGTAACACTGCCAAACGCAACCAAACTCAACCAAATGTGCCGCCACCAATATTGCTGGCCTCCGCAGTGCCAAGCAGAACATATTCGAGGAGAGTAGCGCGCAAAAATCCACAGAATCTCAGTGTACAGCAGAGAAGTCGAAGACATACAACCCATGCCCAAACAAATATAACCTTACCTATCGTAGACAAACACAACGTAAATTGTTGCGACCACTATTGCTGGCATCCCCAGGGTCTAGCAAATTAGGGTATAGCAGGGTGGAGGGCAGGAGTCCACCGAAAATCTGTGTATAGCGCGAGAGTCGCAGCCACCTTAACCAAACATAACCTAAACTCACATAACCAAACTTAATCTAACTGAAACTATCGTGCCACGGCCACTATTGCTCGCTTCTCCATCGCGGGCAGAGTGTGGTAGTGCAATGTAGAGCGCAGAAAATCACCGAGTATCAGTGTATAGCACACAAGTCAAACCTATTCTCTCCAAGCATAACCAAACGTGTCATAAGCAAACGTAGAAGAACACAACCTAACGAGCTGAGACCACTATTGCTGGCCTCCCCAGAGCCAAGCAGAAAGTATTAGAACACATTAGAGCGCAGAAATCGGGCGTTAGGAGTTTATAGTAAAAGAGACTAAACCATCCTATCCTACCCTCACGAAACGTAAAATAACCAAACGTAGCGTAACTCATCCAAACGTGCCGAGACCAGTATTGCTGGCATCCAGAGTGCTAAGCATAATATACTAGAGCAAAGCAGAGCGCAGAAGTCCACCGTATAGCAGTGAGTAGCACAAAAGTCAAAGTGGCCTATCCCAACCTAGCCACACGTAACATATCCAAACGTTGCATAACAAAACATGTCGTGACAAAACCACTATTGCTGGCCTCCACTGAGACAAGCACAATGCACTAGAGGACAGTCGTGCGCAGGAATACACCGCATTGCAGTGAATTGCATAAGAGACCTAGATAGCCTAACCTAACTGAACGAAGCACAACTCGACGTAACGTTCCGCGACCTCTGCTCCTTGCCTCCCCTCAGTAAAGAAGAATGTAGTAGAGCACAGGGGATCACAGAAATCGTCGGAATAGCTAAGTAATTCATGAAAGTCAAAGTAGCATATCCTAACCTAGCCAAACGTATCGTATCAAAACGTAATCCAACTCAACCTAACATGACGAGACTACTATTGCAGGCCTGCACAGAGGAAAGCAGAGTATACTAGATCACCGTAGTGCGCGGAAATCAACTGCATTGCACTGAATAGCACAAAAGCCGAGGATATCCTAACCTAACCTGACCCATCCTAACCGAATCAGACGTAGCATAATAGAACGTAGTGTGCCGGGGTCACAACTGCTTTACTCCACACATCCAAGCAGATTATAGTAGAGCGCAACAGATCGCAGGAATCCACTGGATAATAGTGCATAGCACGAAAGTCAAGGCTATCCTAAAAAAACGTTACCTAACCTAACCAAACCAAGCGTAAGCTATCTCAAACTAACGTGCCACGGCCACTACTGCTCGCCACCCCATAGTCGAGCAGGGATAGAAGAGCAGTGTAGAGATAGGAAATCATACGGATATCAGTGTATAGCACAAAAGTCAGAAATATAGGGGCCTTACCAGACCTAACCTCACCTAACAAATCGTAGCACAACTCAACATAAGGTGCAGAGGCTACTATTGCTGGACTCCCCAGAGGCAAACAGAGAATACTAGAGCACAATAGATGCCAGAAATCCACCGAATGGAAGTGCGTACCACAAAAGTAAAAGCTATCCTATCCTTATATATCCAATCTTAGTGTAACCAAACGTAACATAACAAAACCAAACGTGCCGCTACCACTATTGCTGGCATCCACAGAGTAGAGTAGAGAACATTAGAGCACGGTAGAGAGCAGAATTCCATGGAATCGCAGTGTACAGCACAAAAGTCTAACGTATCCTGACCAAACCTGGCCTAACCTAGGCTATCCAAACGTAGTTTTACTCAACAAAAGGTGACGTGAAAAGTATTGCTGCCCCCCCCCCCC
>NW_016918269.1:9592-11716 GCF_001483705.2 Eufriesea mexicana
TATAGCACAATAAAACTCAGAAGACCGCCGGATGGAAGAGTAAGGCACAAAACTCAGAGATACCATAACCTAACGTGACGAAACCTAACCAACAGAAACGAATCCTAACTGATCTTAACATGCCGAGACCACTCCTGCTGTCATCCCCAGCGCCAAGCAGAGCATATTAGAGCACAGTAGAGCGCAGGAATCCGCCGAATAGCGGTGCATAGCACAAAGGTCACAGCTACCCTAACCAAACCTAAACAAACGTTACATAGCCACACGCATCCTAAATGCATCTGACGTGCCGAGACCACTATTGCTGTTCTCCCGAACAACAAGCAGAGCATATTAGAGCAATGTAGAGCGCAGGAATCCGCCGAATAGCAGTGTATAGCGCCAAAGTCTAGTCTATCCTATCCAAACCCACACAACCCGAACCAGCCAAACGTAACATAACCATACACAACGCGCCGCGGCCACTTCTTCTGGCTTCCCCAATGCAAAGCAGAGCATATTGTATCACCGTGGAGCGCAGGAATCCACCTATTAGCAGTGTGTAGCACAAAAGTCAAAGCTGTCCTGTCCTAACCTAACTGAACATAGTATACCCGAACGTAACCTCACTCCACCAAACAGCCCTACACGACTATTGCTGAACTCTCCAGAGCCAAGCTGAATATACTAAAGCACAGAAGGTCACAGTCAACCGCGTCGTTTCAGTGTATAGCACAAGAGTGGAAGATATCTTAGACTAACCTCATCCAGCTTTACCCAAGCAAACTTTGCCTAATCCAGCATAGCGTGCCAAGACCATAATTGCTGTCTGACCCAGAGGCAAGCTGGAAATACCAGATCACAGGGTATCGCCGAGATCCACGGAATAGCTGTGTGTAGCACTAAAGTCAAAGCAACCCTCTCCTAACCTAACCAATCGTAATATACGCAAACGTAACCGAGCTCAAAATTTCGTGCCACGGCCACCATTGCTGGCGTACCCAGAGTCGACCAGAGTATAGTAGAGCAATGTAGAGCGCAGAAATACGCCCAATTGCAGTGTATAGCTCAAAAGTCAAAGCTTCCCTGTACTAATGTGTCCAAACGGAATATAATAGAACGTTCCATAACATAGCCGTACGTGCCGAGACCACTATGAATGGAATCCCCTGAGCCAAGCAGAGCATACTAGGACACAGTACAGCGCAGAGAGCCACCAAATAGCAGCGTATAGCACAGAAGTCTTATATGTCACAACCTAACGCGACCTAACCTAACACAGCCAAACGTAGATTATCTAAGCTTAACGAGACGAGAGCACTATTTTTTGGCGTCCACAGTTCCAGGCAGGACATACTAAAGTAGTGTCGTTAGCTGAAAGCCATACAATCGCGGTGTATATTAGAAAAGTTGAAGCTATCCAAACCTAACTGAAACAAATATAAACTAACCAAACGAAACCAAACTCAACGTAACGAACGGGGTCCACTGTTTTTGGACGCCCAAGGGCCAAGCAGAATTCAGTAGAGCACAGTAGAGCGCAGAATTTCACAGTATAATAGTGTATACTACGAAAGTCAAAGCTATCCCGACCTAACACAAAGAAACATAGCCTAACAAGACGTAGCCTAAATCAACCTAACGTGACGAGACCACTAATACTGGACTCCCCAGAGCAAGCAGAATATGACAGAGCGCAGTATAGCCCTGATGTCCATAGGATAGCTGTGTTGAGCACAAAGGTCAAAGCCATCCTGACGTAACCCAAAATAACCAAAACCGACCAAACGTGATGTAACACAGCCTAAGGTGTCGCGAGCAGTCTTTCTGGCCTCCAGAGAGCCGAGCAGAGGATAATAGACGTGAGTAGGGCGCAGAAATCCATAGAATCGCAGTGCATAGCAGAAAAGTCGAAGCTCACCAAACATAACCTTAGCCATCATAACACAGCCAAGCGTATCCAAACTCAACCTAATCTGCCGAGACCACTATTACTGGCTTCCCAAGAGCCAAACAGAACGTACTGGAGCGCAGTAGAGCGCAGAAGCCCTCCGCACTCCTGCGTATAGCAGAAAAGTGAAAGATGTCCAAACCTATCCCAAACAAATATAATATCACCCAACGTAACATAACGCTAACTGACGC
>NW_016918269.1:14395-21057 GCF_001483705.2 Eufriesea mexicana
ATCAAAGTAGAGCGCAGAAAGCCACCGAATAGCTGTGGTCACCACAAAAGTCGAAGCTGTACCGGACTAACTTATCCAAACGTTGCATAACCGAAAGAAACATAACTAAGCCTAACAGCCCTACATTACTATCTCTGGCCTCACCACAGACAAGCTGAATATACCACAGCACAGTAGATCACAGGCATCCGCTGCGTTGTAGTGTATAGCGCAGAGGTTAAAGACACCCTAACGTAACCTGCCCTAACCTAATCAAACCAAATGTCCCCTGACGCAGCATAACGTGCCAAAACAACTATTGCTGTCATTCCCAGAGCCAAGCAGAATATATCGGATCACAGTCGAGCGCAGAGATTAGCCGAATAGCAGTGTATAGCTCAAAAGCCAAAGATATCCCCTCCTAGCCAAACCAATCGTGACATACATAAACATATCCTAACTCAGCCTGACGTGCAGCGACCACTATTGCTGGCCTCCCCAGATTCGAACAGAGTGTAGTCGAGCACAGTAGAGCGCAGAACTCCTCCGGATAGCAGTCTATCCGGGCAAAGCTACCCGAACCCAAACCAAACAAGCTGGCCTTAACGAAACGTAACCTAACTCAACCTAGCGCACAGAGACAACAATTGCTGGCCACCTCAGAGCCAAGTGGATCACATTAGAGCAGAGTAGAGCGCAGAAATACACCAAATAGCATTGTATAGCGCAAAAGTCAAAGCTAGACCCTCCTAACCGAACCAATCGTAACGTAACCGAACGTAACATAATTCAATCTAACGTGCCGCGACCCCTGCTACTGGCGCCCCCAGAGACAAGCAGAATCTGGTAGAGCATAGTAGAGCACAGAAGTCCATAGGATATCTGTGATGAGCACAAAGATCAAAGACACCCTAGCCTAACCCAACTTAACCTGACCCAGACGAACGTAACCCAACCAAGCCTAACGTGCTTAGACCACTGTTGCTGGCCTCCCCAGAGTCATGCAGGACACGCTAGAACCGAGAAGGGCGCAGGAACCCACCGAATTGCAGCGTACAGCGCAAAAGTCAAGGCTAACCTAGCCAAACGTTTCGCAACCTGACCTAACCGCAAGTAGCCTGACTCAAACTAACGTGCTACGTCCACAATTGCTGGCCTCACGGTAGCCAAGCAGAGTATAGCAGAGCAATGTAGAACGCAGGAACCGACCGAATGGCAGCGTACAGCACCAAAGTCAAAGCTATCCTCTCCTAGCCTAACCAAACGTAGCATAACTTATCGTAACCTATCTCAAACTAACGTGCCGCAAACGCTATTACTGGCCACTCAAGAGTCTCGCAGGGTATAGTAGAGCAATGTAGAGCGAAGAAATCCGCCGTATAGCAGTGTATAGCACACAAGTCGAAGTAAATCTTTTCCAACCTAATAAAGCGTAACGTCACCAAACGCAAGGTAATCGAACCCAACATGCCTAGACAACCATTGCTGGCCTCCCCATCGCCAATCAGGATATATTACAGGAGAGCAGGGCGCAGATGTCGATAGATTGGCAGTGTACAGTACAAATGTCAAAGGTTCACCGTCTTAACCTAGCCACACATAACGTAACCAGACGTAACATATCCGAACCTAGCGTGCCGGACCACTATTGCTGTTCTCCGCAGAGCCAAGCAGATCATATTACTGCTCAGCAGAGCTAAGAAATGCACCGAATAGCAGTGAATGGCACAAAAGTCAAAGCTATCCTATCCTACACTAGCCAAACTTAACATAACGAAACGTAGCGTATCTCACCCTAACGTGCCGAGACCATTATTACTGGCGTCCTCAGAGTCGAGCGGAATATATTAAGGCAATGTAGGGCGTAGAAATCCACCAAATAACAGTGTATAGCACAAAAGTCAAAGCTATCCTATCGTAACCTATCCAAGCGTAATATAATCAACCGTACCATAACTTAATCTAACGGGCCAAGACCACTGTTGCTGGAATCCCTACTGCCAAGCAGAATATACTAGCGCAGAGTAGAACGCATAGAGCCACCAGATAGCAGCGTATAGCACAAAAGTCAAATATACCCTAACCTAGCGTGACCAAACCTAACATAACCAAACAAAGACTAACTGAACTTACCGAGCCGAGATCACAATTTTTGGCCCCCAGTGCTAAGTAAAACATGCCAGAGCACAGTAGAGCGCAGAAATCCACCGAACGGCTGTTTACAGCACAAATGCCAAAGGCATCATGACCAAACCTAACCTAACCTAGCCTAACCAAACGCAATATAACACAACCAATCGTGTCACGACCACTATTGCTGCCCACCCCAGGGTCGAGCAGATTATAGTAGAGCAACTTAAAGCGCAGAAGCCCACCGAATGGCAATGTATGGCACAAAAGTCAAAACTATAGTGTCCAAACTTGTCCATACGCAACATAATCAGACGTAAGGTAACCTAATCAGATACGCCACGACCGCAATTGCTGGCCTCAAGAGAGATAATCCGGGTATAGCAGAGCAATGTAGAACCCTGACATCGCCCGAACAGCAGTGTACGGCACAATAGTCCATGCAATACTGACCAAACCAATCCAAACCTGTCCCAACCGAACGTAACATAACTCAACCTAACGTGGCGAGAGCACTATTCCTGGCGTTCACAGAGTCAAGCAGAGCGTGATGGCGCACAGAAGAGCGCAGAGGTCCATAGAATAGCAGTGAGAGGCACAAAAGTCAAAGTTACCATAACCTAACACAGCGTCACCTAGCATAGCAAAACGTAATATAAACCAACCTAATGAGCCGAGACCACTATTTCTGACCTCCACAGCCAAGTCTATACCAGGAAAGTCAAATCTATCCAAACCAAAGCCAAACGTACCTAACGCAACCAAACGCATCCTAACTGTACCTGACTGGCCGAGAGACCTATTGCTGGCCTCCCCATAGCCGAGCAGATTATTGTACAGCAACGTACAGCGTAGAAACCACCGAATGGCAGTGCATAGCACAAAAGTCAAAGATATCTAATCCTAATCTATCCAAGCTTAGTATAACCGGACGCAAGCTGGCTTAACGTAACGTGCCGAGAACACTACTGTTGCCATCACCAGAGCCAAGTAGAATATACTAGACTACGGTAGAGTCCAGAGAGCCACCAAATAGCAGCGTATAGCACCTAAGTCGAAACTATCCTAACCTAACCTAACCGAAAGTAATCTGACTCTACTGAACGTGCCGCGACCAGTAATGCTGGGATCCACAGAGCCAAGCGAGGCAAAATAGAGGTGATTAGAGTGAAGAAATCCAAAGGGTAGCAGTCTACAGCAGAAGAGTTGAAGCTGTTCAGGCCTAACCAATGCTAACATAACATAGCCAAACGTATTCTGTCACGAACTAATATGCCGAGGACACCATTTCTGCTTTCCCCAGAGCCAAGCAGAGTATACTAGAGCACAGCAGAGGCTAGAGATCCAAAGGATAGCAGTGAAAACCAAGAAACTGAACGTTATCCTAACCAAACCCAACCTAGCCTAAACTAACCATCGTAACATAACTAATCCTAACGCGCCGCGGTCACTATTTCTGGAACTCCCAGAGCAAAGCAGGGTGTATTAGATCACAGTGGAGGGCAGGAATCCACCGAATAGAAGTGTATGCTACAAAAGTCGATGCTACCCTGTCCTAACCTAACCAAACGTAACACAACCGGACGTAGCATAACTCAACCTAACGTGCCTAGACCACCTTCGCTGACCTCCACAGTGCAAAGCAGAATATACTATAGCACAATAAAACTCAGAAGACCGCCGGATGGAAGAGTAAGGCACAAAACTCAGAGATACCATAACCTAACGTGACGAAACCTAACCAACAGAAACGAATCCTAACTGATCTTAACATGCCAAGACCACTCCTGCTGTCATCCCCAGCGCCAAGCAGAGCATATTAGAGCACTGTAGAGCGCAGGAATCCGCCGAATAGCGGTGCATAGCACAAAGGTCACAGCTACCCTAACCAAACCTAAACAAACGTTACATAGCCACACGCATCCTAAATGCATCTGACGTGCCGAGACCACTATTGCTGTTCTCCCGAACAACAAGCAGAGCATATTAGAGCAATGTAGAGCGCAGGAATCCGCCGAATAGCAGTGTATAGCGCCAAAGTCTAGTCTATCCTATCCAAACCCACACAACCCGAACCAGCCAAACGTAACATAACAATACACAACGCGCCGCGGCCACTTCTTCTGGCTTCCCTAATGCAAAGCAGAGCATATTGTATCACCGTCGAGCGCAGGAATCCACCTATTAGCAGTGTGTAGCACAAAAGTCAAAGCTGTCCTGTCCTAACCTAACTGAACATAGTATAGCCGAACGTAACCTCACCCCACCAAACAGCCCTACACGACTATTGCTGAACTCTCCAGAGCCAAGCTGAATATACTAAAGCACAGAAGGTCACAGTCAACCGCGTCGTTTCAGTGTATAGCACAAGAGTGGAAGATATCTTAGACTAACCTCATCCAGCTTAACCCAAGCAAACTTTGCCTAATCCAGCATAGCGTGCCAAGACCATAATTGCTGTCTGACCCAGAGGCAAGCTGGAAATACCAGATCACAGGGTATCGCCGAGATCCACGGAATAGCTGTGTGTAGCACTAAAGTCAAAGCAACCCTCTCCTAACCTAACCAATCGTAATATACGCAAACGTAACCGAGCTCAAAATTTCGTGCCACGGCCACCATTGCTGGCGTACCCAGAGTCGACCAGAGTATAGTAGAGCAATGTAGAGCGCAGAAATACGCCCAATTGCAGTGTATAGCTCAAAAGTCAAAGCTTCCCTGTACTAATGTGTCCAAACGGAATATAATAGAACGTTCCATAACATAGCCGTACGTGCCGAGACCACTATGAATGGAATCCCCTGAGCCAAGCAGAGCATACTAGGACACAGTACAGCGCAGAGAGCCACCAAATAGCAGCGTATAGCACAGAAGTCTTATATGTCACAACCTAACGCGACCTAACCTAACACAGCCAAACGTAGATTATCTAAGCTTAACGAGACGAGAGCACTATTTTTTGGCGTCCACAGTTCCAGGCAGGACATACTAAAGTAGTGTCGTTAGCTGAAAGCCATACAATCGCGGTGTATATTAGAAAAGTTGAAGCTATCCAAACCTAACTGAAACAAATATAAACTAACCAAACGAAACCAAACTCAACGTAACGAACGGGGTCCACTGTTTTTGGACGCCCAAGGGCCAAGCAGAATTCAGTAGAGCACAGTAGAGCGCAGAATTTCACAGTATAATAGTGTATACTACGAAAGTCAAAGCTATCCCGACCTAACACAAAGAAACATAGCCTAACAAGACGTAGCCTAAATCAACCTAACGTGACGAGACCACTAATACTGGACTCCCCAGAGCAAGCAGAATATGACAGAGCGCAGTATAGCCCTGATGTCCATAGGATAGCTGTGTTGAGCACAAAGGTCAAAGCCATCCTGACGTAACCCAAAATAACCAAAACCGACCAAACGTGATGTAACACAGCCTAAGGTGTCGCGAGCAGTCTTTCTGGCCTCCAGAGAGCCGAGCAGAGGATAATAGACGTGAGTAGGGCGCAGAAATCCATAGAATCGCAGTGCATAGCAGAAAAGTCGAAGCTCACCAAACATAACCTTAGCCATCATAACACAGCCAAGCGTATCCAAACTCAACCTAATCTGCCGAGACCACTATTACTGGCTTCCCAAGAGCCAAACAGAACGTACTGGAGCGCAGTAGAGCGCAGAAGCCCTCCGCACTCCTGCGTATAGCAGAAAAGTGAAAGATGTCCAAACCTATCCCAAACAAATATAATATCACCCAACGTAACATAACGCTAACTGACGCGCCGCGGCCAATGTTTGTGGCATTGCCAGAAAAAAGCAGAGCATATTAGATTACAGTAGAGCGCAGAAATCCACCGAATAGCCGTGGATAGCACAAAAGTCAAAGTTGCAATTGTCTATCTTATCCAAACGTAGCATAACCGAAAGTAACGCAACTAAGCCTAACCGCCCTACACTATTATCTCTGACCTCACCAGACATCCGTTGCGTTGCAGTGTATAGCGCAAAGGTCAAATACATCCTAACATAACCTGCCCCAACCAAACCCAACCAAAGGTTCCCTTACGAAGCATAACGAGCCAAGACAACTATTGCTGTCCTCCCAGGGCCAAGCAGAACATACCAGGTCACAGTGGAACGCAGAGATTCGCCGAAGAGCAGTGTATAGCAGAAAAGCCAAAGTTATCCACTCCTAACCAAACCAATCGTGACATACCAAACGTATCCTAACTCAGCCTGACGCGCAGCGAACACTACTGCTGGCCTACCCAGGGCCGAGCAGGGTAAAGCAGAGCAATGTAGAGCAAATAGATTCACCGAATGGCAGTGTAAATCACAAGAGTCTAAGATATGCTAACCTAACCTGACATAACCTAACCTAATCGAACGTAGCCCAACACAACCTAACGTGCCGATGCCACTAATGATGGCCCATACAGAGACAAGCTAACCATGTTAGAGCCTAATAGAATGCAGAAATCCGCCGAATAGCAACGAACAGCGCAAAAGTCGGAGCGAGCCCCTTCTAACCTAACCAACTGTAACGAAACCAACCGT
>NW_016918270.1:0-210 GCF_001483705.2 Eufriesea mexicana
ATTCAGCCTCAAACTATATCATGGCAATACTATAGCACTCAAAAAGCAACTTTCCTCCTTACTTAAGCAAGAAAGCTAGCTCACCACGACATAAGTCGAAAATGTCAACAAAGTTGAACTTTCCAGACAGATTCTGTTACATTGTATTGCCTATAGCACGCCAAAAGTATATTTCCTCCTTATTTATACAAGAAAGTTAGCTCACAACGA
>NW_016918271.1:0-3294 GCF_001483705.2 Eufriesea mexicana
GCTGAAAAATTTAGATGATCATCGAACACATTAACACAATGCCTAAACTTTTGCGTGGATGGCCACATTCAGTACTGTATTGTCAGTTGCCAATTTCACCACCGATAGATTATCTATCCTCTGACCACCCCAGAGTTGCGGCAGAGTTTGTAACTGAACACATTAGTCCAACGTCTATTGTGTCCTGTTGGTGGACGTACTATGTACCGTACTGTCAATTGCAAGTATTTGTGCCCATGAATAACCCGCACAGTGACTATTCTGCTATTGCCGTTGAACATAAAACCTCTGGGAACATGTTAATGCAACGGCTACAGTGCTCTGCTGGTGTAAGTACCGCAATGACATTTGTTAGTATTTGTGGCAAAAATACACTGATTATTCTAGATTTCTTGAGATATTTATGTACTCAGTTAACGAATTAACACAACGGCTATAGAAATGTGATGATAGGTGTACTCAGTATTGTGTTGTCAACTGTTAGCATCTCTAGCGATTATTTATCTTTCATTTGCCACCATAGAGTTGCTGTGGAATGTAGATCATTCGCGAGCAGGTCAATCCAACATCCACGCTGATCTGGTACTACATGTACTAAGTACCGTACTGGCAATTGCAATTGTCGCAAGTCATAACTACACTATGCTTCCATTATCCTAGAGCTGCTGTGAAATTTATGTCACCAGTATACACATTAATCAAGTGGCTACAATACTGGTATGTTGTCGGTCCCCTGTACTTTGTTGTCGATTGTTAACGTCAAGAGCGAAGCTGTATCCGCTGTTTGTCATTTTAGGGTCGCTATATTATTTTAATCATCAGTGACCTGAGTAAACGAACGGCGCCTGTGCTCTGTTGGTCAACAAACTCAGTACTGTATTGACATAAGTCAACGTCCCAGCGAAGATCGCTACTTCCTATGATGATTCTACAATTGCTGTAGACCATAGTTTTTCAGCTAACAGATTAATAATATGGCTGTAGTATTGTTTAGATGGCTACACGAGGAACGGTACTGTCAAATGTCAATATCACAACCAATATATGATCCATCCATTGATCATTTTAGATTTGCTATACCGCTTAAGTCATCAGTGAACAGATACTTTCAGCGGCAACAGTGCTGTGTTGGTTGACGTACCAAGCACCACACTGCCGGTAGCAAATATCTCCAGCCATATCTGACATATATATTGTTCATTCTGCAGCTGCTGCTGAATTTATGTCAGCAGTGAACAGATGAATCAAATGGCTACCGTAAATTTATGATGGCTGTAACCGGTACCATTTTGGCAAATGTCAATCCCTTCAGCGACAATTACTGCCTCCGTTGATCACTCTAAATTCCTGAACAAATTAGGTGGTCAGCGAACATGTTAATTCAATTGCTCAAAATATGGTGTGGAGGGCTACACTCAGAACTGTATTGTCATATGTCAATACCACTAGATATATCTGATCTTTCCGTTCATGCTTCTAGAATTGCTATGGACGTTGAATCATCAGTGAACAGATGAATACAACGGTCAGAGTGCTCTGTTGATGCGTGAACTAAGATCCGTAATGTCAGTTGTAAATGTCACTAGCCGTTACACATGCATTCATTTGTTATCCTAGAACTATTGTGATATATGTATCATCATTGAACAGATCGATCCAGTTCGACAGAACCCTGTAGATATATGTACTAAGAGAGGTATTTACAATTATAAATGTCACTGTCCATAGTCGTACTATATATTGAATATTCTAGACTTGCTTTTGCATTTACATGAACAGTGAACATATTATTCCATCGGCCTCAGTAGAGCGATGATGGCTGTACGCAATACTGTTTCGTCAATTGTTAATGTCTTGATCGATTACTGGTCAGTTCCTTGTCAACCTAGAATTACAATGAACTTCAGTCACCAGCGATCAGATTAGTCCAGCTTCTACTGTGCTCTACCGGCGGATGTACCAACTACCGTACTGTTCACTGTAAATGTCTTTGTCCATAGCACATGTACTCATTGATTGTTCTAGAACTACTGTGGAATTTATGTCATCAGTCAACAGAATATTCCTACTGCTGTACTACTGTGGCGATTGCTGCACTCTGTACTGTCATCTCAATAGCTAGTAACTCGAGCTGTAATGGATTTGTCCTTTACCATACCAGAGTTCCTATAGAATGTACATAATCATGCAGAGTTTAATTCAACTGCTGCAGTGCTCGTCGGACGGATGTACTAAGTACTGTTCTGTCATTTGTGAGTATCTGTAGCCATGGCCGTACTACACATTGATTATTCTAGAACTGGTGTCAAATTCTAATTCTCAGTGGACAAGTTCGTCCGACGGCTAAGGTGCAGCGATGATGGCTGTACCAAATGATGTTTCGCCAATTGTTAATATCCCGAGCGACCATGTTTGAGTCCCTTGCCATTCCAGAACTCCAATAAGGATATTAATCACCACTGAACGGATTAACCCAACGACTACTGTAATTTATGGGTGGATGTAAATACTACCATGCTGGGAATTGTAAATAATTCTAGACATAGCATATGCATTCATTGATTATTCTGTACCTACTGTGGATCTCAAATCAACGCGGAACAGAATAATAAAACGGCAATAGTGCTCTATTTTTGGATATACCAACTACTGTACTGGGAAATGTAAGTATCTCAACCTGTGACTGATGTATACATCGATTATTCGAGAAATACTGTCGAAATTAAATCACAACTGAGCAGATCAATACAACCGCCTGGGTACATTCATGATGACTGTACCGAGCACGATGTTGTTAGTTGTTATTTTATCAAGCGGTAATAGATCAGGCTTCTGTCAGCTTAGAATTGCTATGAAACACGTATCATGATAGAAGAGGTTAATGCAACGGCTACAGTGCTTGTTGATGGAGGTAACAATTACCTTAGTGTCATTTGCAGATATATCTAGCCATAACCGTAATATACATCGACTATACTGGAATAGCTGCTAAATTTAAACTGTCAGAGGTCAAATAATTCCAACAGTGATAATGGCTGTACTAGGAACTGTGCCGTCAATTGTTAATACCACGAGCGGTAACGGCTCAGTCCTTTGTCATCCTTGAATGTCAATAGTGTATCTACCATCAATGGGCAGAATAAACCATTGGCTACACTGGTCTCATGGTGGATGAATCTACTGCTGTACTGGGAATTGTAAAGACCCCTGTTCATAACTGATGTATACACTGATTATTCTATAACTACCTTGGAACATATATCATCAGAGTACAGATTAATCCAGCGGCTGCAC
>NW_016918272.1:0-737 GCF_001483705.2 Eufriesea mexicana
GGGCCAAGCTGAAAATATTAGTGCACTGTAGGGCGCAGGAACCCACCTAATATCAGACCGTAGGCATAAAGTCAAGGCTATCCTCTCCTAACTTAACCATTCGTAACAGAAATAAGCGTAACGTAACTCAACTTAAAGTGCCGCCACCGCTATTGCTGGCCTCGCCAGAGCCAAGAAGGACAAACTAGTGGAGAGAAGAAAACAGAAATCCATAGAATCGCTGTATACATCAGAAAGGTGGAAGCTACCCAAACATAAATCAAATAACTGAAAATGGCCAACATAGCACATCTCAAACTAACGTGGCGAGACCGCGATTGCTGCCCTCCCCAGAGCCAAGCAAGACATATTGGAGCACAGAAGTGCGCAGAAATCCAGCGAATGGCAGTGTGCAGGACAAAAGTTGCAGCTACCCTTCCCAAATTTAGCGTAACCAAACCTAATCAAACGTAAGCTGGCCCAAATTAGCGTGCCGAGAGCTCACTTTCTGGGCATCGCAGATCCAAGCAGGAGATATTACAGCACTGTAGAGCGCAGAAATCCTTCAAATAGCAGACTATAGCACTAAAGACAAAGTTATCCCCTTCAAACCTAAACAACCTTAACATAACCGAACGTATCCTAACTCAACATAGCTAGCCGCGACCACTGTAGCGGGCATCGCCGTAGCCAAGCAGAGCACACTAGTGGAGAGTAGAACGCAGAAATCCATAGAATCGCTCAGTATATCAGAAAAG
>NW_016918273.1:0-346 GCF_001483705.2 Eufriesea mexicana
TGAACTTTCCTGCCAGATTCTATAGCATTGCAAAGCCTATAGCACGCCGAAAGGATATTTCCTATATATTTATGCAAGAAAGGTAGCTCACCACGATATTAGTCGAATATGTCAGTAAAATTGAATTTTCCAGCAAGATTCTTCGGCATTGCAATTGCTACAGCGCCATTAGATTCTTTCCACCTTATTTATGCAAGAAAGTTAGCTCACCACGATATTATTCGGAAATTGAATTTTCCTGGTCGATTCTATAGCACTGCGATGACCATAGCACGCCAGTAGTATCTCTCCTCCTTATTTATGCAAAAAGATAGCTTACCACGATATTAGTCGAAACTGTCAACAA
>NW_016918273.1:473-724 GCF_001483705.2 Eufriesea mexicana
TTGGTCTTTCCAGCCATATTCTATAGCATTGCAATGCGATTAACACGCCAATAGTATCTTTCCTCCTCATTTTTGCGAGAAGGTTTACTCACCACGATATTAGTCGAAAATGTCAATAAAATTGAATTTACCAACCACATTCTGTATCATTGCAATGTCTATAGCACGCCAATAGAATCTACCCTGCATATTTCGGCAAGAAAGGTAGCTCACCACGATATTATTGGAAACTGTCAATAAAATTGAACTTT
>NW_016918274.1:0-1905 GCF_001483705.2 Eufriesea mexicana
AACGTCAATAAAATTGAATTTTCCAGACAGATTGCATAGCATTGCAATGACTATAGCACGCCAGCAGAATCTTTCCTCCTTATATATCCAACAAAGCTAGGTCACCACGTCATAAGTCGAAAATGACAATAAAATTGAATTTTCCAGCCAGACTGAATAGCATTGCAATGACTACAGTCCGCCAATAGAGTCTTTCCTCCTTATTTATGCATGAAAGTTAGCTCACCACGATATTAGTCGAAAATGTCAATAAAATTGTATATTCTAGACAGATTCTATAACATTGCAATGGCTACAGCTCGCCAATAGAATCTTCCCTCCTTATTTATGCAAGAAAGTTAGGTCACCACGATACAAGAAAGTTAGGTCACCACGATATTAGCCGAAAACGTAAATGAAACTGAATTTTCCAGACAGATTCTATAGAATCGCAATGACTATAGCACGCCAATAGCATATTCCTTCCTTATTTATGGAAGAAAGATAGCCCACCACGATATTTGTCGAAAATGTCAATAAAATCGAATTTTGCACGCAGATTATATAGAATTGCAATGGCTAAAGCATGACTATAGTATCTTTCCTCCTTATATACACAAGTGGGTTTGCTCACCACGAGATTAGGCGAAAATGTCAATAAAATTCAATTTTCCAGACAGATTCTATAGCATTGCAATGGATATAGAAGGCCAAAACAATCCTTCCCCATTATTTATGCAAGAAAGTTAGCTCACCACGATATTAGTAGAAAATGGCAATAAAATTGAATTTTCCAGCCAGATTATATAGCATTACGATAGCTATCGCTCGCCAATAGAATAGTTCATTATTATTCATACATGAATGTAATTTCACAACGATATTGGTCGAAGTTGTCAATAAAAATGGATTCTCAAGCCAGATCCTATAGCATTGCAAGGGCTGTAGGACGCCACTATAGTCTTTCCTCCTTATTTATGCAAAAAAGTTAGCCCACGTCAATATTAGTCGGAAATGTCAATAAAATTCAATTTTCCAGACAGATTCTATAGCATTACAATGGATACAGCACGCCAGTAGGATCTTTCCCTCTTATGAACGCAAGAAAGTTAGGTCGCCACGATATTATTCGAAAAGGTCAATAAAATTGAATTTTCCAGCGACATTCTATAGCATTGCAATGGCAAAAGCGCGCCCATAGTATCATGCCTCCTTATTTATGCAAGAAAGTTAGGTCACCACGATATTAGCAGAAAATGTCAATAAAATTGAATTTTCCAGCCAGACTCTATAGCGTTGCAATGGCTATACTCCGCCAATAGAGTCTTTCGTCCTTATTTATGCATGAAAGTTATCTGACCACGATATTAGTCGAAAATGTCAATAAAATTGTATTTTCCAGACAGATTCTATAGCATTGCAATGGCTACAGCACGCCAGTAGAATCTTTCCTCCTTATATATGCAAGAAAGTTACGTCACCACGATATTTGTCGAAAACGTCAATAAAATTGCATTTTCCAGACAGATTCTATAGCATCGCAATGACTATAGCACGCCAATAGGATATTTCATCCTTATTTATGCAAGAAAGTTACGTCACCACGATATTTGTCGAAAACCTCAATAAAATTGCATTTTCCAGACAGATTCTATAGCATTGCAATGGCTACAGCACGCCAGTAGAATCTTTCCCCCTTATGTATGCAAGAAAGCTATGTCGCCACGATATTAGTCGAAAATGTCAATAAAATTCAATTTTCCAGACTGATTCTATAGCATTACAATGGATATAGCACGTCAGTAGAATCTTTCCCCCTTATGTATGCAAGAAAGCTATGTCGCCACGATATTAGTCGAAAATGTCAATAAGATTGAATTTTCCGGCCAGGCTCAATAGCATTACTATTGCTATGGCGCGCCAATA
>NW_016918274.1:1982-3759 GCF_001483705.2 Eufriesea mexicana
AATTGAATTTTCCAGGCAGATGATATAGCATTGCAATGGCCATAGCTCGCCAATAGAATATTTCATTATTATTTATGCAAGAATGTCATTTCACAACGATATTAGTCGAAGATGTCAATAAAAATGTATTCTCCAGCCAGATCATATAGGATTGCAATGGCTGTAGCACGCCACTAGAGTCTCTCCTCCTTATTTATGCAAGAAAGTTAGCCCACCACGATATTAGTCGAAAATGTCAATAAAACTCAATTTTCCACACAGATTCTATAGCATTACAATGGATATACCACGCCAGTAGAATCTTTTCCCCTTATGTATGCAAGAAAATTAGGTCGCCACGATATTATTCGAAAAGGTCAATAAAATTGAATTTTCCAGCCAGATTCGATAGCATTTCAACGGCTATAGCCCGCCAATATAGTCTTTCCAACTTATTTATGCATGAAAGTTATCTGACCACGATATTAGTCGAAAATGTCAATAAAAATGTATTTTCCAACCAGATTATAAAGCATTGCAATGTCGATAGCACGCCAGTAGAATCTTTCCACCTTTTATACCCAACAAAGCTAGGTCACCACGATATTAGTCGAAAATGTAAATAGAATTGTATTTTCCAGCCAGATTCCATAGCATTGCTATGGCTATAGCACGTCAGTAGAATCTTTCCTCCTTATATATCCAACAAAGCTAGGTCACCACGATAATAGTCGAAAATGTCAATAAAATTGAATTTTCCAGCCAGACTCTATAGCATTGCAATGGATATATTCCGCCAATAGAGCCTTTCCTCCTTATTTATGCATGAAAGTTAGCTCACCACGATATTAGTCGAAAATGTCAATAAAATTCAATTTTCCAGACAGATTCTATAGCATTACAATGGATATAGCACGCCAGTAGAATCATTCCCCCTTATGTATGCAAGAAAGCTATGTCGCCACGATATTGTTCGAAAAGGTCAATAAAATTGAATTTTCCAGCGACATTCCATAGCATTGCAATGGCAAAAGCGTGCCCATAGTATCTTCCCTCCTTATTTATGCAAGAAAGTTAGGTCACCACGATATTAGCCGAAAATGTCAATAAAATTGAATTTTCCAGCGACATTCCATAGCATTGCAATGGCAAAAGCGTGCCCATAGTATCTTCCCTCCTTATTTATGCAAGAAAGTTAGGTCACCACGATATTAGCCGAAAATGTCAATAAAATTGAATTTTCCAGCGACATTCCATAGCATTGCAATGGCAAAAGCGTGCCCATAGTATCTTCCCTCCTTATTTATGCAAGAAAGTTAGGTCACCACGATATTAGCCGAAAATGTCAATAAAATTGAATTTTCCAGCCAGACTCTATAGCGTTGCAATGGCTATACTCCGCCAATAGAGTCTTTCCTACTTATATATGCAAGAAAGTTAGGTCACCACGATATTTGTCGAAAACGTCAATAAAATTGCATTTTCCAGCCAGATTCTATAGCATTTAAATGGCTATAACACGCCAATAGAATCTTCCCACCTTATTTATGCAGGAAAGTTAAGTCACCACGATATTAGCCGAAAACGTCAATAAAATTGAATTTTCCAGACAGATTCTATAGCATCGCAATGACTATAGCACGGCAATAGGATATTTCTTCCTTATTTATGCAAGAAAGTCAGCTCACTACGATATTAGTCGAAAATGTCAATGAAATCGAATTTTGCACGCAGGTTATATAGAATTGCAATGGCTATAGCATGCCTATAGTATCTTTCCTCCTTATTTACACAAGTG
>NW_016918275.1:0-1000 GCF_001483705.2 Eufriesea mexicana
TACCTGTACATGCCTAGCGTGCCGAGACCAGTATTACTGACCTCCCCGAGCCAAGCGGGAAATGTTACAGCTGACTAGGACGCAGAGACTCACCGGAAAGCTGTCTGTGGCGCAAAAGTCCAAGCTATCATCTCCTCACCTATCCAAACGCAACAAAACCGAACGTAACACAGCTCAAACCAACCCGGCGAGGACACTGCTGCCGGCGTTCCCAGAGCCAAGCAGAATATATTAAAGATCGGTAGAGCGCAGGAACCTGCCGCATTGCGGTGCATACCGCAAAAGCCAAAGATATCCAAACCATGCCTGAACTGACCTAAATAAACCAAACGTAGCCTAACCCAATATAACGTGTCGAGACCACTACGGCTGGCCTCACCAGAGCCAAGCAGAACATACTAGAGCGCAGTAGGACGCAGAAATCCACGGAATTACTGTGTATACAGCAGATGTCAAAACTACTCTGTCCTAACCTAATCAAACGTAACGTTACCAAACGTAACCTAATTCAACCCAACGTGTCGAGACCGCCATTGTTGACCTCCCCGGAGATAAGCAGAATATAATAGAGAACAGTAGAGCGCAGGAGCCCACCGCATTACAGTGAACAGCACAAAAGTCAAAGACACCCAATCCATACCTGGACAAACCAAAACAAATCAAACGTAGCCTAACTCAATATGGCGCACCGAGACAACTACTACTGCCCCCCCCCCCACCAAGCAGCACATGCTAGAGTCCAGCAGAGCTCAGAATTCCACTGAATAGCAATGTATAGCACAGAAGTCGAAGCTACGCAGTCCTAGCATAACCAACCGTAACATAAACAAGCGTGACGCAACGAAATTCAAAGTGCTGCGACCACTATTGCTGGCCTCCACAGAGCCGGGCAGAACATAGTAGAGGAGATCAGAGTTCAGAAAACCATAGGACAGCAGTGTACTACAGAAAAGACAAAGGTATCGAAACCATACTTCAGCTAACCTAAACTGACCAAACG
>NW_016918276.1:0-1514 GCF_001483705.2 Eufriesea mexicana
ATCGCATGGCAGCGTATATAAAAAAAATTCAAAGCCATCCTCTCCCAACCTAACCAAGCGAAATATAAGCAAACGTAGCGTAACCCATCCTGGGTTGACACCAACCCTGTTGCAGGCCTCCCCAGAGCCAAGCAGAGCATATAAGGGAACAGCGGAGCGCAGGGAACTCCGAATAGCAGTGTATAACCCAAATGTCAATGCCATTCTAACTAAACGTAACCTATCGTAGCCTAACCACACATAACCTAACTCAGACTATCGTGCCATGACCGCTACTGCTGGTCTCCCAATAGTCGACCAGAGCATAGTAAAGCAATGTATAGCGCAGGAACACACCGAACAGCTGTGTATAGCACAAAATTCAAAGATTCACTACCCTAACCTTACCAAGCGTAGCATAGCCGAACGCTTCCTATCTAAAACTTACGTGGCGATACCACTATTCCTGGCCTCCGAAGAACGAAGCAAAACATACCAGAGCACAGTAGAGGGCAGAAATTCCCCGAACAACATTCTATACAACGAAAGTCAAATCTATCCAAACCTAAGCCACGCTAATTTAACGTAGCCGAACGTAGCCTAACACAAACTAACGAGCCGAGACCACAGTTACCGGCCTCCCCAGAGCCGAGCAGAATAAACTAGAACACAGTAGAACGCAGCAGTCCACGGCACTGCAGTGTATCGCACAGAAGTTGAAGGCATCCTAACCTAGTTTGCCCTAACCTACCCTGTCCGAACGTATCCCAACCGAACTTAAGGCGCCGCGACCACAATTGCTGGCCTCCCCATAGACGAGCAGGGTATAATAGAGCAATGTAGTGCGCGTAAATACACCGGACAGCCGTGTACGGCATAATAGTCAATGCTATCCTATCCTAACCTAATCAAACGTGACACAACCGAACGTAATCTAACTCAAACTAACGTGCCGAGACCACACTTTCTGGCCTCCCCAGATCAAAGCGGAACATGCTAGGACACAGTAGAGCGCAGTAGTCCACGGCACTGCAGCGTGTGGCACAAAAGTCAATGATATCCCAGCCTAACATCTCCTAACATAGAAAGCCAAGCGTAACATAGCTAAACATGTCGTGCCGAGAATATAATTGCTGGCTTCCCCAGAGGAAAGCTGGTCACATTAAAGCAACCTAGCGCGTACAAATCTTCCGGAAGCGGTGTAGAGCACAAAAGTTAAAACAATCCCATCCTAACCTTACCAATCGTAAGATAAGCTGGCGTATCGTAACACAAGCTGACGTGCCGCGAAAGCAATTGCTGGTCTCATGAGAGCGAAGCAGGGTATAGCAGAGCAATGTAGGGCGCTGGGACGTTCGAATAGCAGTGTCCTGCAAAAAAGTACGAGATGTCCTAGCCTAACCTGGCCTAACATAGCCTAACCAATCGTAACGAATCCCAACATAACGTACCTTGCCCACAAATGCTGGTCCCCCCACCGCCAAGCAGGGCATATTAGAAGTGAGTGGAGCGCACAGGTACATAGAATGGCAGTG
>NW_016918277.1:0-935 GCF_001483705.2 Eufriesea mexicana
TTCTACAGCATTGCAATGTCTATAGCACGCCAATAGAATCTACCCTGCCCACTTAAGCAAGAATGGTAGTTCACCACGATAATAGCCGAAAATGTCAATAAAATTGAATTACCAGCCATATTCTGCATCATTGTAATGGCTATAGCACTCCTAACGGATCTTTTCTCCTTACCTATGCCAGAAAGTTAGCTCACCACGAAATTAGTCGAAAATGTCACTAATATTGAATTTTCCACGACGATTCTATAGCATTGCAATATCTGTCGCACGCCAGTGGAGACTCTCCTCCTTAGTTATGCAAGAAAGTTAGCTCACCACGATAATAGTCGAAACTGTCAATAATATTGAACTTTCCAGCTAGATTCTATTGCATTGCAAAGCCTATAGCACGCCAATACAACCTTTCCTCCTTATTAATGCGAGAATGTTATCTCACCACGATATTAGCCGAAAATGCAAATGGAATTAAATTTTCCAACCACACTCTATATCATTGCATTGTCTATAGCACGCCAATAGAATCCACCCTGCATATTTAGGCAAGAAAGGCAGCTCACCACGATAATAGTCGAAACTGCCAATAATATTGAAATTTCCAACCAGATTCTATAGCATTGCAAAGGCTACAGCAAGCCAATAGAATCATTCATCCTTATTTATGCAAGAAAGGTAGCGCACCAGAATATTATTCGAAAATGTCAATAAAATTGTTATTTCCAGACAGATTCCATAGCATTGCAATGGTTATATCTTGCCAATATAAACTTTCCTCCTTGTTTATGCAAGAAAGATAGCTCTCCATGATATTAGTAGAAACTGTCAATAAAATTGAACTTTACAGACAGAATCCAGAGCATTGCAATGTCTACAGCACGCCAATAGTATCTAAACCCCATATTTATGAAAGATAGACAGCTAACCACGATATTAGTCGA
>NW_016918278.1:0-514 GCF_001483705.2 Eufriesea mexicana
GATATTAGTCGATAATATCAATAAAATTGAATTTTCGAGGCAGATTCTATAGCATTGTAATGGGTGTAGCGTGCCACTAGAATCTCTCCTCTTTATTTATGCAAGGATGTCAGCTCACCACGATATAAGCCGAAAATGTCAATAAAGTTGCATTTTCGAGGCAGATTCAAAAGCATTGTAATGGCTCTGGCACGGCAATAGTATCTTTCCTCCTTATTTATACAAGAAAGTTACCACACAGCGATATTAGTCGAAATTGTTATTAAAATTGAATTTTCAAGGCAAATTCTATAGCATTGTATTGGCTATAGAACGGCAATAGTATCTTTCCTCCTTATTTATACACGAAAGTTAGCTCACAACGATATTAGTCGAAAATGTCAATGAAGTTGGACTTTCGAGCCAGATGCTACAGCATTGCAATGGCTATAGCAGGCCAATATTTTCTTTACTCATTATTTATGCAAGAAAGTTCGCTCGCCACGATATTAGTCGAAAATGTTAATAAAATTGA
>NW_016918279.1:0-2104 GCF_001483705.2 Eufriesea mexicana
CTCAACCTAACGAGACGAGGGTAGTACACCTAGCGTCCACGGAGACAAGCAGAGAGTGATGGCACACAGAAGCGCGCAAATGTCCATAAAATGAGGCGTGCAGCACAATGGTCAAAGCTACCCAACCCAAACGCTGCGCAACATAACCTAACCAAACGTAATGTAACTCAAAGTAATGTAACTCAACCTAACGCGACGCGACCACCGCTGCTGTCCTCCCCAAAGCCATGTAGAGCACATTAGAGCGCAGTAGAGTGCAAAAATCTACCGAATTGCAGTGTAAAGGACAAAAGCCAAAGCTATTCAGTCCTAACATAACCAAACGTAGCATAACGAAACGTAACCTAACTGAACCTAACCTGCCGCGACCACTATCTCTGGCCTCCCCAGGGCCATGCGGATCATATCAGAGGAGTGTAGGGCGCAGAAAAACATAGAATCGCAGTGTACAGCAGGAAAATCGAAGCTATCCAAACCGCACCCATGCCAAAGTTCACCACCCAAACGTAACCATCTCAACCTAACATGCCGCTGCCACTATTTCTGGCCTCCCCAGGGCCAAGCAGAATAAACTAGGGCACACTAGAGCGCAGAAAACCGTCGACGAACTGCGTAAAGCACATAAGTCAAAGATATCCTAACCTAACATTTTTTCTCTTTTTTCACGTGGGGGATATCATCCAAAGATACCAGGCCCCCTTAGGGGAGGTGGCGGTGTTATGTGGCATCTTTACCCACTAAAATCCCCACGATGGCCAGGCCTTCGCAATTTCGGAGCGCCCTGGACTCCGCGGCGACGCAACTACTAGGGCACCCACGAGATGCAACCGCAGTTCGCGCCCGGTGCGACGAGAAATCGCACCCGAAACGATCATGCCCTTGCACGCGAGCCGTGTCCATTAAAGGCACACACAACACGCATACCACAGCTCCGCAACGCACGCATACCCTGCGGACGCCGCGCGACCATCACGCGACGCCGCGTGCACGGACCACGGTCCCTCGAACAGACGTGCTCCCACACGCCAGCTCGTGGTCACCCTGACGAAGGTTACAACAGGAGGGATAGATGGTCACCCCGGCGGTAGGTACATGGTCGCTCGCGAAGGCGCAGGTCTAACGCGTTAACACATCCTGCAGTGCGCGCGCATCTCACCGCCGCCGCGCTTGCAGCCTCCACCGCCCTACGCGCGTGGAGCACGCGCTACGCCCGCAGGCTCTCTGTAGGCAGAAGGAGGTCAGCGCACGCCACGCTCATAAGCTCTCTGTCATCAGCGCGAAAGTACCCGGCGCTCGCGAGCCCACGCCGGACATTCCTCCAACGTGTGCTGTGCCGTGTCCCGCCCTTCCCCGCAGTTATGACACCGGGTCTCACGTTCCCGCCCGATACGACACAGGTACTCCCCGAAGCACCCGTGCCCGGTTAGCACCTGTGTCAGACGGAAAGTGTGTCGGCTGCCGTTGCACCCCCCTGCATTCAGCGCCGGGGAGCACATCCTCGACCGCCCGGTGCCGCCGGCTGCACGGCATTCTCAGCCGAGCTCGCCAGGTCGTCATCATGGACTGTCGGACACTTAGCCTCAACGAAACGGCCCCTCCTTCTGGAGCACCGCCGCCGCCAGCGCGTAGGAGTCCGTAGATACGGGCCGCCCACACCGCTTGCAGGTCGAACGGCGGAACACCCGCCAGGAACACCGCAGCCTCGTGGGATAGCGTGCGGTAACCGCGCACCACCCTGAACGCCATCCCGGGAGCGACTCGCCGGCGAGTCGCCAGACTGCACGGACTAGCGACCAGGTCGTTCGCCCAGATCGGAGCCCCGTAAAGTGCCATCAAACGAACGACTCCCGTGTAGAGGCGGCGCACCATCCCGCCTGGCCCACCCGGGTTGGGTAGCAGGCGACACGGTACCTCCGCCACACCTTCCAGGCGTGGTTCCACCGCGAGGAAATGCTCGTCGAACTTCCAGTGGCTAACGAGGACGAGACCGAAATATTCCATCCGATCCCGTACCTCGACCACGACGATCCCCATGCGCATTAGGGACTTGGGCGTCTTCCCGTGGTGCCGGTGGCAAAGCCACATTACCTCGGATTTCTCCGAG
>NW_016918280.1:0-8990 GCF_001483705.2 Eufriesea mexicana
AGTACTGCAGCCGTTGGAATAACCTGCTCATTGATTATTTGAATCCCACAGTGGCTGGAGAATGATCACTGCCTACGTCAGTTATGGACGGAGATGTTTACATCTGCCAGTACGGTAGCTGTTACTTCCACTGAGGGGGCAATGCAACCATTGGATAAATCTGTTCAGTGATTATTTAGTTACTATTGCAGTTCTAGAAACACAAAGGTTTAACCAATTATCGCCCGGTGTATAAGCGTTGACTAAACAGGTATGTGTAGAGCCGTCAGCATGGTACGTTAGCCTTCGGACTAATTTGTCCTCTGGAAATTTGTATGTAACAGAAATTCTACCATAGTGATTGCATAGATGGTTTGCTGCTATAGATGCTTTAAATTAACCGTACGGTACATAGAACGACCATCAAGAGAGCACTGTGACTGTTAGATCAACATATACAATGATGACTTAGGTTCTATAGCAATACCAGAATGACAAAAGACAGATCCGTTATGTCTCGAGCTAATAACAATTAGCACAACGCTACTGAGGTCAGCCATACTACTGCAGCCGCTGGATTAATGCGTCCACTGTCCACTTATATTCCACAGTGTTTACAGAGTAGTCCATGTATACATTAGTTATACCTTGAGACATTTGCAGCCCCATTACGGTAGGCGGTACTCCCACAAATAATGCGCTGTAGCCTTTGGATTGGTCTGTTCGGTGGTGATTTGGATTCATTGGCAAATCTATAATGGCAGAATACTGATCCGTCAGGTGTCGAGATAATAACAATTGACATAACAGTACTTAGATCCGCCATCATCAAAATACCCTGGCCGTTGGAGTATTCTCTCACTGATAACCTAAAATTACACAGCAATTCAATATTTATCAGCATATGCTACAGTTACGGCTAGAAATATTCGCAAATTGCAGTACGGCACAATGTACATCCACCAACAGTGCGCTGTAGAAGTTGGCCTAACACTTTCAAAGACGATATATTTTCTATGGAAATTCCAGAACGACAAAAGTCAGATGCGTTATAGATCGAGTCACTAGCAGTTAACGAAAAAGTGCTGAGTACAGATATAGTCAGAATTCTTTAGAATCTGGGCCAACGCCTTCACGGGGACATAAGTTTAGCATTAAATCTAGAGTAATCAGTATATAGGACGGTTAATGCCAGAAACATTTACAAATGACAGTGCGGTAACTAGCACATCAATCAACTGTGCCATGTATCCTTCGGATTAACCCGCTCTATGATGATTTAGATACCATAGCAATTCTAGGACAACAAAGGACGTATACGTTACAGCGCGAGACGTTAGATGTTGACGAAGTAGGAATGGTTACAGCCATCACTAGAGTCCATAAGCTGTTGGACAAATTTCCTCACTGTTAACCCAAATTTCACAGAAATTCAATAATAATACACAATAATCTTGTTGTGACTAGAGAAATTTACAATTGACAGAGAGGAGCTTATTAAATCCACAGGCATAGCACTGTAGCCGTTGACCAAGTCTGCACAGAAATGCCACTGACTCTATTCGCAATTCTGGAATGGCAAGAGGCAGATCCGTTCTTGTTCGAGATAGTAACAACTGAGTTAACAGTCCTGAGATTAGCAATCACCATAGTGCTGCAGCCGTCGGTTTAATCAGACCACTGACGACTAAATTTCCGCAGAAGTCCTAGAATAATCAACACATGCATCAATTATGGTTAGAGAAATTTACAATTCCCAGTACGCTACTTAGGACCTCCACCAACAAAGAACTGTTGCCGTTGAATTAGTTTGTTCGCTGGAGATCTATATCCCACAGCAGTTCTAGAGCGAAAAAATGCAGATACTTTTTCCCCCGCGATATTGACAACTGACAAAGCTGTGCTGATTGAAGCTATCGAAATAGTATCGTAGACGTTGAAGTAAATTCTTCAGTGACGAATCAAATTCCACAGCCATTCTAGAAAAATCAATGAATATTACGGTTATGGCTAGCGATATTTACATTAGACAGAACGTTACATAGTACATCCATGGAGGACCTAATCACCCTAGCTCTCCGATACCACTGTCGCTGGTCTACACAGGGCCAAGCTAATAATATTAGGGAACAGTAGAGCGCAGAAGTTTACGTAAGAGAAGTGAATATCACATAAGTCAAAGCCGACCAAACCTAAAATAACCCAACCTAACCTAACTCTATGTAAAGTGCCGTGGACACTATTGCAGGCCTCCACTTTGCCCAGCAGAATACAGTGGAACACAGTAGAGCGCCGAAATCCACCGAATAGCAGAATACAGCACAGAAGTCAAAGCTATCCTAATCAAACCACACACAACCAAACATAGCCAAACGTAATAGACCGCAGCCAAATGTCCCGCGACCACCACTGTTCTCGTCCCCAGAGCCGGGCAGAATAGATGTGAGAATAGAGTACAGCGCCGATATCGACCGTACAGCAGTGAAAAGCACAAATGTCATAACAACCTTAACCAAACATAACCTAGCCTGACCTAACCGAACGTAACCGAACTGAACCTAACCCGGCGCGGCCACCGTTTCTGGCCACCCAAGAGCAAAGCAGATTGTAGTAGTGCACAGTTGAGCCCAGAAGTTCACCTAAAAGCCGTGTATATGGAAAAAGGCTGATCCATCCTGGCCCAACCTAACCTAACCCAACCGAATCGAAAGCAACATGACACAACTTAACGCGCCGCGAACAAAATTGCTGGAATCCCCAGAGCCAAGCAGAAGATATTGGAACACAGCAGAGCGCAGAAACCAACCGAATAGGAGTGTCTATCGCATGAGTCGTAGCCGTTCCAACCTAACCTAACAAAAGCTAGCCGAACCAAACGTAACCGAACTCAACCTAACGTGCCGCGATAAATGTTGGTGGCTTCCCAGAGTCAAGCAGAATATTCTAGAGCGCAGTGGAGCGCAGAAATCCTCCCAAACGCAGTGTGTAGCGTGAATGTCAAAGCTACCATAAAAAATCCAGACATAGCTTAACACATCCAAACGTAACATATACCAATCAAACGTTCCGCGACAACGATTCGTTCCTTCCCAGAGCCAAGCAGAATACACTAGATCACAGTACAGTGGTGAAATCAACCGTACTGCAGTGCATAGCGCAAATGTCAGAAATAAACTAACCCGTCCTGACCTAACCTAACCTAACCTAACCAAACGTATCCTAGCTTAACGTAACTTGCCGCGATAACAATCGCTGGCCTTCCCAGAGCCAGACAGGATATGGTAGATAACTGTAGAGTGCAGAAGTCCACCGAATAGCAGTGTACAGCACGAATGTTATAGCTATCCTAACCAAACCTGACCAAAGCAAACCTACCTAACCGTAATGTAAAACAACCTAACGCGCCGCGAGCACCACTGCCATCGTCCCCTGAGCCAATCAGGGTATGGTAGAGCTCATTGGAGCGGAGAAATCTGCAGAATAGTGGTGTTTAGCACAGAAATCATAGCTATCCAAACCAAACCTAACCTAACCTAACCTAACCTAACCTAACCTAACCTAACCTAAGCTAACCTAAGAAAACTTAACAGTGCTCAACCTATCGTGCAGCGACCACAGTTGCTAGCCTCCCCTGAGCCAAGCAGATAGCAGTAGCGCACAGTAGAGCGCAGGAAGTCACCTAAAAGCAGTGTACATAGCAGAAGTCAAAGCCATCCTGGCCTAACATAATCTAACGTAACCAAACCAAGAGTAACATAACTCATTTAACGTGCAGCGACTATCATTGCTGGCCTCCGCACAGACAAGCAGAGTATAGTAGAGCAATGTAGAACGCAGAAATCCACCGAATAGCCGTGTACAGGACAAAAGTCAAAGCCATCCTAAACAAACCCTACCTAGCCTGACACAACCGAACGTGCAACGCCCAATGCCGCTGGTGTCCGCAGAGACAAGCGGAATAAGATTGATCACAGTAGAGCGCAGATGCCTGCCCAGTAGTGGCGTACAGCGCAAAGGTCAAAGCAATCCTAACCAAAGCTTTCCAAACCTAACGTAGCCAAACGTAGCATATCTCATCCCATTTAGCCGCGACCACTATTCCTTGTGTCCACGGTGCCAAGCAGAGTTTAGTAGAACACAATAGAGATCAGAAATTTTCAGAAAATCAGTGCACGGAAGAAAGGCAGGGCTACACTAGCCTAATCTAACCTAACTGAACCTAACCAAACCTATCCTACCACAAACTATCGTGCCGCGAGCACAGTTACTGTCCTTCCCTGAGCCAAGCAGAATAAAGTAGAGCACAGTATGGTGCAGAAATCAGCCGAAGGTCAGTGTACAGCACTATCGTTTAAGATGTACTAACACAACGTGACCCAACCTCACCCAATCGAACGCGGCACAAGCCAACCTATCACTCCGCGAACGTCACCGCTGGCCTCCCCAAAGCCAAGCAGAATATAGTTGAACGCAGTAGGGTGCAGGTATCGGCCGAAAAGCAGTATACAGCACAATAGTCAAAGCTATCCTGAGCAATCCAAGGCAAACGTAATAAAGCCAGACCTAACTTAACTCAGCCTCACGTGCAGCGACGACGATTGATGGACTCCCCATAGCCGAGCAGATCGTATTAGAGCACAGTAGAGCGCAGAAGTCAACCGAATATTAATGTTTCTCACAGAAGTCAAGGTTATTCTGAACTAAGCGTACACAACCTAATCCAAACAAGCGAAACATGTCGCAACCGAACGTGCTGCGACTACTGCTGCTGGCCCCACAGGGCCAAGCAGACTTGTGTCGAGCACATTGCAGCGTAGATATCGACCGTACAGCAGCGTATGGCACAAAAGTCAAAGCTACCCTAACGAAACATAGCCTAACGCGACCTAACCAAACGTAACACTACTCAACCTAACCTGCCGCGACCACTTTTCCTGCCATCTACAGAGCCAAGCAGAATATAGTATAGCACATTAGGGCGCATAAATGCACACAATTTCAGTGTATTGCACAAAAGTTGAAGCCACCCAAACATAACCTAATCGAACCTAACAGAACCAAAATTAACCTAACTCAGTATATCGTGACGCGGCCACATTTCGTGGCCTCCACAGGGCCAAGCCAGATATAGTAGAGCACAGTAGAGCGCAGAAATCCACCGAATGGAAGTGTATAGCACAAAAGTCAAAGCAATCTTAACCATACCATTTTCTCTCTTTTCACGTGGGGGAAATCTTCCAAAGATACCCAGCCCCCTTAGGGGAGGGGGGGGGTTGTTATGCGCGATTTTTACCCATAAAACCCCCAAGATGGCCATCCCTTCGCATTTCCGTGCGCCCTGGACTTCGCGGCGACGCAATCGCCAGGACGCTCCCGCGACACAACCGCAGTTCCCTCCCGGCGCGACGGAAAATCGCACACGAAACGATCATGTCCATGCGCGCGAGACTGGCCGATTACAGGCACACACACGCACACACGCACACAACACACATACCACAGCACCGCATCGCACGCATAACCTGCAGACGACGCGCGACCGTCAAGCTACGCAGCGCGCCCGGACCACGGTCTCTCGAACTAACGGGTCCCCCACAAGCCAGCTCGTGGTCACCCTGACCTAGGTTACAACGGATGAGAGAGACGGTCTCCGCGGCCATAGGTACACGGTCGCTCGCGATGGCGGAGGTATAACGCGTTAACACATCCGGCAGTGCGCGCGCCGCCCTCCGGCGCCGCGCATGCAGCCTCCGCCGTCCTACGCGCGAGGAGCACGCGCTACGCTCGTAGGGTCTCTCCACGGCCACCTTCTGCAGCACAACCGTCTCGAAGAAGGAGGCCACGGCACGCCACGCACCTAAGCCCTCCGTCATCCGCGCCACGACGACGGAGAGTGAAAGGTCCAGACCTACCACGCGACAAAGTACCCGGCGTTCGCGAGCCCACGCCGGACATTCCTCCAGCGTGTGCTGCACCGTGTCCCGCCCTTCCCCGCAGTGACGACACCACGACTCACGTTTCCGTTCGATACGACACAGGTACTCCGCGAAGCACCCGTGCCCGGTTAGCACCTGTGTCAGGCGGAAAGTGTGCCGGCTGCCGCTGCGCCCCCATGCATCCAGCACGGCGAGCACAGCCACGATCGCCCGGTGCCGCCGGCTGCACGGCTTCCTCAGCCGAACGGCCCCTGTTTCAGGAGCACCGCCGCCGCCAGCGTGTAGGAGACATTAGATACGGGCTTCCCCAACCGCTTGCAGTTCGAATGGCGGGACACCCGCCAGGACCATCGCCGCCTAGTGGGATATCGTGCGGTAACCGCGCACGACCCTGATCGCCATCCTGCGAGCGACTCGCCGGAGAATCGCCAGACTGCGCGGACTGGCGACCAGGTCGTTCGCCCAGATCGGAGCCCCGTAAAGAGTCGCCGAGCAAACGACTCCTGTGTAGTGGCGGCGCACCCTCCCGTCTTGCCCGCCCAGGTTGGGTAGCAGGCGACACAGCGCCCCCGCCATACCTTCCAGGCGTGGTTCCAGCACGAGAAAGTGTTCATCAAACTTCCAGTGACAATCGAAAACGAGACCCAGGTATTTCATCCGGTCCCGTACCTCGACCACGACGTTCCCCACGCGGATCAAGGACTTTGGAGTCTTCCCGTGGTGCCGATGGCAAAACCACATTGCGTCGTTCTTCTCGGGGGAGATACACAGCCCCAGCCGCTGGATCCTATTCGCGACGAGGGCCACGCCGCCATCCGCGCGCAGCGTGGCCTCCTCCCAACTTGATCCGGCGGCCATCACCAGCGTGTCGTCCGCGTAACAGGCCAGGCTCAGGCCGCGGGGGAGGGGAGTGCGCGACACGGTTTCGTACGAGAGGTCCCAGAGGAACGGCCCTAGTACGGATCCCTGTGGAACCCCGCAGTTCGTGGCCCGCACGACGGTCGAGTATTGTCCGGGATACTCGATCGAGCGCTCCGCTAAATAGTCGCCGCTCACCGCCATCATGTATTGGGGAACCGTGTGGTACAACAGGGCACACCGGATGGCGGCCCAGGGCAGGGTGTTGAAGGCGTTGGCGATATCCACACCGACAGCAAGCACCCCCCCGCCCCGGTCAACGGCAGCCTCCGAAAGGTTACGAACGCGCTTGATCGCGTCGATCGTCGACCGACCATGCCGGAATCCGAACTGGCTGACGCTGAGACGTGGTGTCCGACGTCAGTTAAATGCTCTCGGAGGCGGGCAGCTAGAACGAGCTCGAAGAGCTTGCCCGCCTCGTCGACCAGGCATATCGGCCAGTATGCCTTCGGAGAGTTCGGCGGCTTCCCTAGCTTCGGGATCAGCACGATCATCGCTCTCTTCCAACATGCCGGGATGTGACCGGTTCTAAGGCAGCTGTCGAACAGCCGTCGCATACGGTAACCCCACGCTTCCAAGCCAGTGCAAAGGCTCAGCCTGCATTGCCGTCCGGTCAGGGGGCGGTGCTCCTCGCCCCCATCCTAACGACCACACGGCCCAAACACTGACGAGAGACCCCCAGCTCGCCGGACCATCCGACCAGTTCCGACCGCACTGCAGCGGGTGGCACCCCCTCCTCCGCCACTACAGGCAAGAGGGTGTATATCACCCGCAGCAGGAGCTCGGGGTCCATACGCTCGGTCACGGGGGGCGTCCATGACCTTAACTTTCCCACTACTAATTTATAGGGGCGTCCCCACGGATCGCTTTCGAGCGTCGCGAGGAGTTCGTCCCATTGCCGAGATTTGGCTCTGCGAATCTCCATCCGGAGATCGCCCACCGCGGACCGGTACCCGCGACAGAGGAGCGCGATTTCCTCGGCGGACACCGCGCGTCGTCGACGACGAGCCCGGGTGTACTGGTGCCGGACCAGCACGCAGAGCTCCAGGAGCTGCGCGATTTCGGCCGACCATCAGGGCACGGTACCCCGCGAAGGTGGCCCCCTCACACGCGGCATGGCGACGTCGCACGCGCGCGTCAACGCCGCCCTTAGTCGATCCGCCCCTAACCCTGCTTCGTCGCTTTCACGCCGGACGGCGCCGTCCGCCCAGGCGACGGCCTGGACGGCCCCATCCGCACAGGCGATGACCTGGACGGCCGCGGCGAAGAGGTCGCGTTCGGGGCCCTCGAGCGCCCATCGCGGCGCGGTGGTGTACTTCCCGCTGGGTGGTTCCCGACCGGTGCGAGGAGTGACGGCAAGCATTATGGTGATGCGGAGGTGGTCGCTAAGCGTTTCCACCTCCACTGCCACCCTCCAGACGGTGACACGCCGCACAGCTGCCGGCGATGCGAACGACAAGTACACGATGGACGTGCCGTTCCACCGGACGCACGTGCTGTCGGAACCCCGGTTGAGCAACCGGAGATCCAACCTCGCGGCCCAACCTTGCAGGGCCTCGCACCGAGCGTCTGTTCGCGGGGAACCCCACGCCACGGAGTGGGCGTTGAATTCACCCAGGACCAGAAATAGACGAGCCATCTATCCTCTAAGGAAACCACCGAGCTCGTCCAGGTACATCTCGCACGATGAGAAGCCGCGGTTGGCGGAGTTGTAGCACCCCACCATGATTACGTCGTTCCAGGAGACCGCCACGTATACCTCACCTCTGTGAAGCAGCGTTGGTGCGGGTGTCCGCAGTAGTCCCCGGGCGATTATCGCCACGGAGCCGTCCCGATCCCCGAACCACCCGTCTTGATCGAGGATACGGTACGGCTCTGCGGTAACAGCCAGCCGGACGCCCAGCTCAACGAGCGTCTGCAGGAGCACGTCCTGCGACACCCGCGATTGGTTCAGGTTGGCCTGGAGCACCATGCACGGCGTGAAAGTTAGGCCGTGTCCATGGCCTCCTCCTGGCCCCCTTCTTTTGGGCCGGCTGCGGGCCCGGTGCTCCGCTGGTCGGCGGGCCCTTCGCGGTGGCGTTCGCGGTGACGGAATTCGCGGACGCATCTTTCGAATTGGCGCTCGCGGGCGCCGAGGTGGACGCGGCGCCTGCAGGC
>NW_016918280.1:9534-10279 GCF_001483705.2 Eufriesea mexicana
CCCCCCCCCCGGCGGTCGTCACGGGGATCGTACGTACGAGGTCCTCGATCTTTTCGTCGATTCGGAGACTGATTTCCGCGAGGGCAGCCTCTATACCGAACTCGGGCACCGGTGCCGCTGCTCCGGCGCGCGAGGACGTACGCACATTTCGTGCGGGCGCGGGGTAGACGATTACCCGCCTCCGCTACTGATCCAGCTCCGCACGCAAGGAGGCGATCGACGCCATCAGGACGCGAACCTTCTCCGCCATCGTCTCCAGGGTACGGCCGGCTGTTACTTGGAGACTCATCTCCCAGCCGGCCGAATCCACCACCCTGGCGCACATACGGAAGGCGCGAACGTATGGGCCGTGCAGGTTTTTACTCTTGTCCGCCATCGTTTCTATCCTCGCGCAATTCTCGGATATAACGGCAGACAATTCCACAACAGACAACGGACGGTGCACTCTGGCGAGCTCCTCCCGTGTGGTGGGGTGGGTCGCCTTCGCCCGGCTTATGCTCGTGGGTTTCGGGGCCAGATCAATACCATCCAAACCTTCGAATGGGTCATATTCCTCCAACACCGCCCTCCGTGGGAGCTACGCCGTCTTCGCGGGGGACACCCACGATGACGACGTTTCGCCGTCGCGCGTGACGCTGACGGCACCTGCGAAGGAGGAGCACTCACCCTCGAGGTCCGCCGTCAGCGTCTTACGTAATGCGGTGCTACGAGTCACGCGCCTCGTAGCACCTGCAGTAGGGCTAAT
>NW_016918280.1:10512-22377 GCF_001483705.2 Eufriesea mexicana
ATTGCCTAAGCTATTCCAACCATACGTGACATAACTCTACGTAACATGACGCGACCACTACTCTTGGCGTCCACAGAGCCAAGCAGAATATAGTAGTGCACACTAGAGCGCAGGAAACCACAGAATCCCAGTGTACAGCACAATGGTCGGAGCCATCCTAACCAACCCTTACCTAACCTAAACCAACCGAACGTAGCATGACACGACCTATCGTGCCGCGACCACTACCGCCGTACCTCCCAGAGCCATGCAGAGTAAGATGGACCTCAGTAGAGCGCAAAAATACACCGAATAGCCTCGTGCAGAAGAAAAGTCAAAGCTATCCTAGCCAAACGTAACCAAACGTGACACAGCTCCAACTTATGTGCCACCACCGCTATTGCTGTCCACCACAGAACCAGGCAGAGTATAGTTTGGCACAGTAGAGCACAGAAAGCCACCGAAGCGAAGTGTACAACGCAAAGTCAGTGCTATCCTATCCTAGACTATGCCAACCTGACCCAACCGAGCGTAACATATCGCAAACTGGCGTGCCGCGACCACCACTCCTGGCATCCACAGGGCCAAGCGAAATAGAGTTGAGAAAAGTAGAGCGCAGATATCGACCAAATAGGAGTGTACAGCACAAAGGTCAATGCTATCCAAACCAAACCTTACCTAACCAAACCTAACCAAAGGTTACGTAACTCAACCTAACTAGCCGCCACCACTATTGCCGGAGACCCCATTGCCAAGCAGAGCATAGTAGCGCACTGTAGAGCGCATAAATCCATCAATCGTCGTGTACGGCACAAGAGTCAAAGCTATACTAACCTAACCTAGCATAGCCTGTCCCAGACAAGCGTAATCTATCGCACCCCACCGTGCCGCGACCACTACTGCTGGCCTACCCGTAGCCAAGCGGAATAGTGTTGAGCTCTGTTCAACGGACGCACCGACAGGTTAGCAGTGTATAGCACAAGAATCAAAGCTATCCTATACAAATATAACCTAACCGCACATAGCCCAACGTGGCATAACCCAACCAAACCTGCCGCGAACACAATTCCTGACATCCATGGAGCCAAGCAGAATGTAGTAGAGCACACAAGAGCGCAGAAACCCACAGAACAGCTAAGCATAGCACAAAGGTAAAGGCCATAATATCCTAACCTAATCCAACCTAACCAAACTGAACGTGACCTCAGTGTATCGAGCAGCGGCCGCTGTTACTTGCCACCACAGTACCAGGAGGGGTACAGTAGAGCACATTAGAGCGCAGAAATCCACCGAGCAGCAGTGCAAAACACAAAAGTCAAAGGTATCCTGACCAAACCCAACCAAGCTTAATCTAACGGAGCCTAGCCCAACGCAAAATAACGTGACTCGACCAGTATTGCTGGGCTCCTCAGGACCAAGCAGAGTATACTGGATCATGGTAGAGGGCAGGATGCCGCCAAACAGCAGTGCATAGGACAGAAGACGAAAATAACCTAACCTAACCCAGCCAAACGAAGACTAACTAAACCTAACGAGCCGAGACCACTATTGCCGGCCTCCACAGAGCCAAGCAGAGCATAAGAGTGGAGAGTATAGCTCAGAAATCCGAAGAATCCGAGGGTAAATCAGAAATGCCAAAGCTATTCTAACCTAACCGAAACTAACCTAACCAAACAGAACGTAGGCAAGCTCAACCTAACTTGCCGGGACCACAATTACTGAACTCACAGGGTCGAGCAGGGTGTAGTAGAGCAACGTAGGGCCCACAGATCCACCGAATTGCAGAGCATAGCACAAAATTCAATGATATCCTGACGGAACCTAACCTAACATAACATTTCCGAATGTAACGTGATGCTACCAACGTGCCGAGACCACTGTTTCCGGCGTCTCCAGAGATTAGCTGAATAAATTGCGGCACTATAGAGGGCAGGAGTCCATAGCATAGCAGTGTTGAGCAATAAGTCAAAGCTACCATAACCTAACCCAGGCGAACCTAACCAAACCAAACGAAATCTAACCTAACCAACGTTCCGCGAACTGTATTGCTCGCCTCCTGAGAGCCAAGCAGAGCATAATAGAGGACAGTAGAGCGAAGTAATCCATAGAATCGCAGTGTATAGCCGAAAAGTCGATGCTGTCCATACCACACCGAAGCCAACAAAACCTGGCCAATCGTAGCATATCTCAGCCTAACTTGTCGATACACTATTACTGGCCTCCTCACGGCAAAGCACAACATACTGGAGCACAGTTGAACGCAGAAATCCACCGCATTCGAGTGTACAGCATAAAGGTCGAAGATATCCTAACCTAATACAAACAAACCTAACATAGCCAAACGAAACCTAACCCAACCTATCGTGCCTAGACGACCATTGCTGACCTCCCCAGAGCCAAGCAGATTAGAGTAGAGGAAAGTAGAGCGCAGTAGCGCGCCGAATAACAGTATAGAGCACAGAAGTCGGAGCAACCATAAACAAACTTAACCCAAACTAACCTAACCTAACCTAACGTAACTCAAGCTATCGTGCCACGGCCACTATGGCTGGCCTCCCGAGAGTCGAGCAGAGTATAGTGGCGCCCTGCAGAGCGCAGAAGTTCACGCACTAAGGGTGCATAGTACGAGAGTCAAAACTATCCAAACCGAAAGAAACATATCCAAAACTAACCAAGCGTAAATTATCTCAACCTGACGCAACGAGACCATCATTTCTGGCCTCCCCAGAGCCAAGCAGGAAATGTCAGAGCACAGTAGAGTGCAGAAATCCGCCCTACATGAGTCCATAGCAAGAAAGTCAGAGGTACACTGTTCTAACCTAAACAAACGAAACATAACAGAATGAAACCTAACTCAGCCTAACGTGCTGAGAACACAATTGCTCGCCTACGCAGAGCTGAGCAGGATGTACTGTGTCGCAGTAGAGCGCAGGAATCAACCGCATTGCAGTTTGCATCACAGAAGTCGAAGGTATCCTAACATAACCTGACATAACCTAACCGAACCAATCGTGGCCTAACTCAACGTATCGTGCCGAGACCGCCATTGCTGGCGACCCCAGAGCCAAGCAGAGGATACAAGAGCATAGTAGCGCGCCGCAGTTCACCGAATACCAGGGTACAGCGCAATAGTCAAAGCTATCGTGTCCGAACACAGCTAAACCAAACATAATCAAACGTAACCTAACTCAACCTAACGTAACAAGACCACGGTTGCTGGCATCCACACAGCAAAGAAGAGCATACTAGAGCTATCTGAGGCGCAGACGTCCAACGAATAGCAGTGTATAGCACAAAACTAAAAGCTATCCTAGCCGAACGTAGCATAAGCTGACCTAACCAAACGTAACATACATCAACCTAACGCGATGAGATCTCTATTACTGCCCCCCCCCCCACCCCCCAGAGACAAGCAGAGCATATTAGGGGAGAGTTGAGCGCGGAAAACCATAGATACGCTGTGTAAAGCACAAAAGTAGGAGCTACCCTACCTTAACCTAATCAATCGTAACATAGTCAAACGTAACCTATCTCAATCTAACGTGACGCGACCACAATAGCAGGCCTCCCCAGGGTCGACCACAACGTGCTAGAGGAGAGTAAAGCACAGAAATCCATAGAAACGCAGTGTACAGCAGAAGATCCAAAGGTATATGAACCCAATCCAAACTAGCAAAGACTGATTAAACGTATCCTGACGCAGCATAACGTGCCGCGACCACTATTGCGGGCTTCCCCAGTGCAAAGCAGAAAATAGTAGAGCACAGTAGAGTGCAGAAATCCAAACAATTACAGTGTATAGCACGAAAGTCACGGCTACCCTAACCGAAATTATCATAACCTATCATAACCAAACGTGACGTAGCTCAATTTAACGCGCCGAGGCCGCTATTGCCGGCCTCATCGAAGCCAATCAGGAAATAGTGGAGCACAGTAGAGAGCTGAAATCCACCGAATAGCAGTGTATAGCGCAAAAGTCAATGCTTCCACATCCTAACCTAACGAAACGTAACGTAACCAAACGTAACATAACTCAGCCTAACGTGCCGAGACCACAATTCCTGGCATCCGCGGAGCCAATCAGAGCATATTAGAGCCCAGTGGAGCGCAGAAAGCAACCGAAAAACATTGTATAGCACGAAACCCATATCTACCGTAACCTAACTTATCACAGCTTAACCTAACCGAACGTAACGGAGCGCAGCCTAGCGTGCCGATTCCACCATTGCTGGCTTTCCCAGAGCCAAGCAGAAAATATTGGAGCGCAGTGGTGCATATAAATCCGCAGAATATAAGTGCATAGCACGAAAGTCGAAGTTACCCTATCCTAGCCTAACCAAACGTAACATAATTGAAAGTTACTTAACTCAGCCTAACGCGCTGAGGACACTATTGTTCGCCTCCCTAGAGCCTAGCAGAATGTACTATATCACAGTAGGGCGCAGGAATCCACCGCATTGCAGTGTATAACACACAAGTCGGTGTTATACTAGCATAAACCTGACAAAGCCTGACCCTACTAATCGTGGCCTATCTCAACGTAACACGCCGAGACCGCTATTGCTGTCCTCCCCAGAACCAAGCAGAGGATACCAGAGGACAGTAGCGCGAAGCATTCCACCGAATAGCAGTGCATTGCGCAAAAGACAAAGCTACCCTATCCTAACCAATCCAAACATAACGTAATCAAACGTAACGCAGCTAAACCTAACTTGAGGAGACCCCTGTTGCTGCCCTCAGCAGAACCAAGTAGAACGCCGTAGAGGAGAGCTGTGCTCAGAAATCCACAGAGTCGCAGTGTATAGGAGAGAAGCCAAAGCTATCTATACCTAATCCAAGCGAAGATAACATAACCAAACGTAGCCTAACTCAACATAACGTGCCGCGACCCCTATTGCTGGCCTCCACACAGCCGAACAGGACATATTAGATGAGAGTGGAGAACAGAAATCCACGGAATCGCAGTGAATAGCAGAAAATCCAAAGCTATACGAACCCAACCCGAACAAACAGAAACTGAGCAAACGTAGCCTAACGCAACATACCGCAGCGTGCCGCGACTACAATTGCGGTCCTCCCCAGTGCAAAGCAGAAAGTAGTAAAGTACAGTAGAGTGCAGAAATCCACCGAATCAGAGTGCATAGCGCGATAGTCAAGGCTATCCTAACCCAAGTTATCATAACCAGTCCTAACCAAACCTGACGGAACTCCCCAGAGCAAATCAGAGAATACAAGCGCACTGCAAGCGCAGAAATCCATAGAATCACATTGCATGGCTCAAAAGTCAAAGCTATCATATCCTAACCTGAAAAACCGTAACAAAACCAAGCGTAACCTAACTCCACTTAACGTGCCTCAACCACCATTGATGGCCTCCCAAGAGCCGAGCAGACGATAGTAGCGGGGAGCAGTGCGCGAAAATCCACAGAGTCGCCGTGTGTTGCAGAAAAGTCAAAGCTACCCAAACCAAACCCAAACTAACATAGCAATACCAAATGTAGCTTAACTCAAAGTAACGTGCCGCGGCAACTGTTGCTGGCTCCGACTGGCCCAAGCAGAATATGGCAGAGCACAGTAGAGCGCACAAGTCCACAGAATAAGGGTGTATGGTACGAAAGTCAAAGCTATCCTATCCTCACCAAATCAAACGTAACGTAACCAAACGTATCATATCTCAACCATACGTGCCAAGACCACTATTGCTGGCCTCCCCAGAGCCAAGCAGAGAATGCTAGGTCACGGTGGAGCGCAGAAATCCGCCGCACTGCCGTGTATAGCACAGAAGCCGAAGATATCCAAACCTAATTCGACCTGACCTATTCCAACCAAACGTAACCGGTCTGAACCGTAAGTGACGCGACCACTATTGTTGGCGCCCCAGATCCTGTCAGAAAATATTAGAGCACAATACAGCGAAAAAAACCTCCGAACAGTAGTGTATGGCACAAAAGTCAAAGCTGCCGCATCCTAATCTGACCAAACGTAACATTACCAAATGTAACATATCTCACCCTAACGTGCCGAGGCAACTACAGCAGTCCACAACAGGGTCAAGCAGAGTGCATTAGAGAAATGTAGAGCGCTGAAATCCATCGAATAGCAGTGTATAGCAAAAAACCCGAAGCTATCCTCTCGCAACCTAACGGAACTTAACGTAACCAAACGTAACCTAATTATACCTAACGCGGCGAGACCTATATTGCTGGCCACCCGAGAGCCAAACGGACCATACTAGAGAAGAGCAGAGCGCAGAAATCAGCCGCATCGCAGTGTACAGCACAAGAGTGAAGGATATCCAAGCCATACCTGAACAAACCTAAACTAACCAAACGTAGCATAACTCAGCATAACGTGCCGAGACCACTATTGGTGCCTCCGCCAGAGCCAAGCGGAACACATTAGGGGAGAGTAGAGCGCCCAAATACATAGAATCGCAGCGTAAGGCACAAAAGCGTACCTACCCTATCATAAGCTGACCAATCTTGACAAAAACAAACGTAATCTAACTCTACCTAACGCGCCACGACCACTCTTGCTGGCCTCCAGAGAGCCGAGCAGAACATAGTGGCGGAGAGCTGTGCTCAGAGATCCACAGAATCGTAGTGTATAGCAGAGAAGTCAAAGCTATCAAAACCTAACCCAAACCAACTTAACATAACGAAGCGTGGCCTATCGCAACATAACGTGCCGCGACTACTATTGCTGGCCCCGTCCGCGCTAATCAGAATACAGTAGAGGACAGTAGAGCGCAGAAGTCCACCGAATGTGGGTGTACAGTGTGAAAGTCAAAGCTATCGTATCCGAAACAAACGAAACCTGACATGCCCAAACGTAACATACCTCAACCTGACGTGCCGAAACTACTATTGCCATCCCCTCAAGAGACAAGCAGAACGTGTGTGAGCGGAGTAGAGTGCAGAAATCCACCGAAAAGCAATGTATAGCACAAATTTAAAAGCTTCCATATCTTAACGTAGCCAAACGTAACCTAACTCAAACTAACGGGCCGGAAACACTACATCTGGACTCCCCATATCCGGGCAGAGCTGATTAGAGCAACGTAGAGAGCAGACATCCACGGCATAGCAGTGTATAGCACAAAAGCCAAAGTTAACCTATTCTAACCTAACCAAACTTAACGTGACCGAAAATAAACTAACTAAACATAACGTGACGAGACTTCTATTGCTGCCCTCGCCAGAGCCAAGCAGAACATATTAGGGGGGAGTAGGGCGCATAAATCCATTGAATCGCAGCGTATAGCGCAAAGATCGAAGCTACCCTATCCTAAGCTATCCAAACGTAACATAACCGAACGTAGCAGAGCCGAAATTATCGCGCCGATGACACCATTGCTGGCTTCCACAGAGCAAAGCAGAGCATACCAGAGCACAGTAGAGCGCAGAAGTCCATAGAATAGCCGCGCATGGCCCAAAAGTCAAAGCCATCCTATCCTAGCCTAACCAATCGTAACATAACCAAACGTAGCATAACTCTACCTAACGTGCCGCGAACGTTATTGCTGGTATCCCCAGAGCCCAGCAGAAGATACTAGATGAGGATTGTGCTCAGAAATCCATAGAGTCGCACTGTATTGCAGAAAAGTCAAAGCTATCGATACCTAACCCAAACTATTGTAACATAACCAAACGTAAGATAGCTCAACCTAACGTGCCGCGACAGCTTTAGCTGATACCGCCATGGCCACGCAGAATACAGCAGAGCACTGTGGAGCGCAGAAGTCCGTATAATAAGGCTGTATACTACGAAAATCAAAGCCATCCTGACCTAACCAAAGATAACCTAACATAACCAAACGTAACATATCTCAACCTGACGTGCAGAGACCACTATTTCTGGCCCCCCCAGAGCCAAGCAGAATATATTAGAGCACAGTAGAGCGCAGAAGTCCGCCGAATATCACTGCATAGCAAGATGGTCAGAGCTACACTATCCTAACCTTACCAAACGTAACATTGCCGAATATAACCTAACTCAGCCAAACGTGCTGAGGACACGATCGCTCGTTTTCCTAGAGCGTAGCAGAATGGACTATATCACAGTAGAGCGCAGGAATCCGCCGCAATGCAGTGCACATCACAGAAGTCGAAGGTACCCTAACATAACCTGACCTAACCTAACCTAGCCAAGCGTGGCCGAACTCAACGTATCGTGCCGAGACCACCATTGCGTGCCTCCGCAGAGACAAGCAGAGGAAGCTACAGCATAGTAGCGTGCGCCAGTACGCCGAAAAGCAGTGTAGAGCGCAAAAGTCAGAGCTACACTATCCTAACCCTTCCAAACGTAAAGTAATCAAACGTAACATAACTAAATCTAACGTGAGGAGGCCTCTATTGCTGCTCTCCGCAGAGCCAAGCAGAACATGCTAGAGGTGATTGAAGCACAGAAATCCACAGAATCGCAGTGTATATCACAAAAGTTAGAGACATCCAGACCTAACCGAAAATAACATAACCTAACCAAACGTAGCGTAACACAACATAACATGCCGCGACCTCTATTGCTTGCCTCGCCAGGGCCAAGCAGGACATAGTGTAGCAGGGAAGAGAGCAGAAATCCACGGAATATCAGTGTATAGTACGAAAGTCAAAGCCATCCTAACGGAATCTAACATAACCTGACATAACCAAACGTAACGATTCTCAACCTAACGTGCCGAAACCACTATTGCTGGCATGCCCGGAGCCAAGCAGAACGCACTGGAACACAGTAGAGCGAAGAAATCCATAAAATGGCAGTGTAAAGTTCAAAAGTCAAAGCTATCATATCCTAACCTAACCAAACGTAGCGTAGCCAGGCGTAGGACATCTCAGCCCAATGTGCCGAGACCGCTATGGCTGCCCTCCCCATACACAAGCAGAACATATGAGTGCGGACTACAGCGCAGATATCCATATAATCTCAGTGTACAGTACAAAAGTCAAAGCTACGCTATCCTAGCCACACCAAACCCAACATAACCGAACGTACCCTATCTCAGCATACCGTGCCGAGGACACTATTGCTCGCCTCCGCAGAGCCAAGCAGAGCGCACTAGGGCACAGCGCAGCGCAAAAATACACGGCTTTGCAGTGTATTGCACAAAACTCAAAGATATCCAGACGAAGCCTAACATAACATAACCTAACCAAACGAACATTATCCAACCAAACGTGCCGTGGGCGCTACAGCTGGCGTCCCAAGAGACAAGCAGAATGTGGTAGAGCACAGCAGAGCGCAGACGTCCAGAAAATATCAGTGCTGAGCGCAAAAGTCGAAGCTATACTAACCTAACGCAGATGTACCTAAAATAACGAAAAGAAATCAAACTGAACCTGCGACCGGGAACAGTATTGCTGGCCACCAAAGGGCTGGGATGAGCATAACAGAGGTGAGTAGAGCGCAGTAATCCGCAGAATCGCAGTATAAATCTGAAAAGTCGAAGCTGTCCAAACCTAACCGAAGCTAACGAAACTTAACCAAACGTAATCTATCCCAACCTAACGTGTCGACACCACTATTAGTGGCTTCCCCTGAGCCAACCTCAACATACTAGATCGCAGTAGATAGCAGAAGTCCACCGCATTGAAGTGCACAGCACAAAAGTCAAAGATATCCTAATCTAACACAAACAAGCCTAACATTATCAAGCGTAACCTAAGTAACCCTAACGTGCCGAGAACACTATTGATTGCCTCCACGTATCCAAGCAGAGAATATAAGAGGAGAGTAGAACGCAGAAATCCGCAGAATATCAGTGTATAGTAGAATAGTCGTAACTATCCAAGCCTAACCATAGCACAGTAGGTTTGGATAGTTACGAATTTTCTGCTTTACACTGCGATTCTATGGATTTCGGCGCTCTGCACTCCTCTATCATGCGCTGCGTGGCTCTGTAGAGGCCAGCAATACTTGCCTCGTCTCGATGGGTTTGGTTAGTCTACGTTAGGTTTGGCTAGATTGGAACAGGTTGGGACAGGATATCTCTGACTTTTGTGCTACACACTGCTGTTCAGTGCCTTCCTGCGCTCTACTGTGAATTACTATATTCTGCTTGGCCGTGGGGAGCCCAGCAATAGTGGTCGGGGCAGGTCGTCTTGAGTTAGGCTACGCTCGGATAGGTTTGGCTATGTTTGTTCAGTATACCTTTGACCTCTGCGCGATACACTTATATTCGGTGGATTTCTGCGCTCTACTGTGATCTGAATTGCCCCGCGTCGCTCTTGGGAGGCCAGAAATTGTGGCCGCGGTGCGTTACTTTGAGCTAGGTTACGTTTGGTTAGGTTAGAATTGTTTGGGTTAGGTAAGGATATCTTCAACTTTTTGATATGCACTGCCATTCTATGGACTTCTGCGCCCTAGTCGCCTATAATACGTCTTGCTTGGCTCTGTGTAGTCCAGCAATGTTGGACGCGGCATGTTTGGTTGAGTTAGATTATGCTAGGTTGTGCCAGGTTGCGTTATGTAAGGTTAGGGTAGCCTTGACATTGTGCTACACCCTGCTCTTCTATGGACTTCTGCGTTCTACTGTGCTCCATCTCCCCCTGCTTGTCTCTGGGGATGCCAGCAATAGTGGTCGCGGCACGTTAGGTTGAGTTTTGCTGCGTTCGGTTAGGTGAGGTTTGGTTAGGCTTGGTTAGGGTAGCTTCGCTTTTTGTGCTATACACTCTTATTCGGGAGATTTCCGCTGCCTACATTGCCCTGTCATACTCTGCTAGGCAATCGTGAGGCCAGGCATAGTAGTCGGGTCACGTCACCTTCAGTTAGGTAACGTATGGATATGGAACGATAGGTTAAGTTTGTGTAAGATAGCTTTGACTCTTGTGCTGTACACTGCTACTCGTTGGACTTCTGCGACCTACATTGCTCTACCAGCCGCTGCCTGGCTCTGGGGATGCCAGCAATTGTGTTCGTGGCACGACAGGTAGTGTTAGGTTACGTTTGGTTAGGTTATGTTAGTTTATGTATGGTTAGTATGGCTTTGACTCTTGTGCTATACAGTGCCACTCGGCGGACTTCAACGCTCTACTGTGCTCTGGCACGTTATGCTTGGCTCTGGGTATGCCAGGAATAGTGTTCTCTGCACGTTAGGTTGAGTTAGCTTACGTTCGGTCACGTTACGTTTGGTTAGGTTAGGAAAGCATTGCTTTATGTTCTGTGTCATACACTGCTATTCGGTGGACTTCTACCGCTCTACTCTTCTCTAGTACGCTCTCTTCGGCTCTGGGGAGCCAGAAATAGCGTTCCCGGCACGTAAGGTTGAGATAGTTTACGTTTGATTTGGTTAAGCAAGGTTAGGATTGGTTACGGTAGCTACAACATTTGTGCTATACGGTGCTATTCGATGGGGCCCTGCTCTCTACATTACTCTACTAGCCTCCGCATGGCTGTGGGGTTGCTAGCAATTATGGTCGTGACAGGTCAGGTTGAGTTAGGTCATACTTGGTTAGGTTGGGTTAGGTTAGGTTTGGAATGGAGAGTGCCGCGCTGAATGTCGAACGAGACGGACGCGTTATCCTACTATTGGTAGGGATCTTCGGCAGAAAGGTGCGTTTTCTGGCGCGTGGATTAGTGCCATTCTGTGTGTCTGGTGCGTGGGTGCACGTGGCCGGGGACTCGCGCCGCGGAGTGTGTCGTGGTGCCGATAAAAATTGAATTTGTTTGCAAGTTTTTTTCTTTGTCTTATTCGTGACATCAACGAAGTTGTGGACACCGCTACGTCGCAGGTAGGCGAGGGACGGCGCCCACTGTCTGCCGCGGAGCCGTGCAACTGCCCAGCGATGGATACCTGCGCCGAGGGTCACACCACAGTGCAAGCGGCGGAGCAGGGGCTTGCAACCCGTACCGTGGTAACCATCCCGGGGAAGCCGGACAATTTACCGAGGA
>NW_016918280.1:22467-23141 GCF_001483705.2 Eufriesea mexicana
GGCGCGTGACTCGTAGCTCCGCATTGCGCAAGGCGCTGCCGGCGGACCTCGAGGGGGAGTGCTCCGCCTTCGCAGGTGCCGTCAGCGTCACGGGCGGTGGCGAAACGTCGTCTTCGTGGGTATCCTCCGCGAAGACGGCGAAACGGCCGCGGAGGTCGGTGTTGGATGAATATGGCCCATTCGAAGGTTTGGATTGTATTGACCTCGCCCAGAAACCCACGAGCATAAGCCGGGCGAAGGCGACCCTCCCCACACGCGAGGAGCTCGCCACAGTGCACCGTCCGCTGTCTGCGGTGGAACTGTCTGCCGCCATATCCGAGAATTGCGCGAGGATAGAGACGAACCGTCCGCTGTCTGTTGTGGAACTGTCTGCCGTTATATCCGAGAATTGCTCGAGGATAGAGACCATGGCAGACAAGAGTAAAAATTTGCACAGCCCATACGTCCGCGCCTTCCGTAAGTACGCAAAGGCGGTGGACTCGGCCGGCTGGGAGATGGGTCTCCAAGTAACAGCCGGCCGTGCCTAGGTGGCAATGGCGGAGAGGGTCCGCGTGCTGATGGCGGAGATCGCCGGTCTGCCGAAGAAGGACGTCCCCCAGCAGGCGGTTATAGCTGACTTGCGGGAGAACGATGCCTCCCAGCAGGCGGAGATCGCCTCCTTGCGCGCGGAGCTG
>NW_016918280.1:24152-26771 GCF_001483705.2 Eufriesea mexicana
AGTGCGCCTGCACCCATGTGCCCGGTTTGCGCCGGGCTCGGCCGCCCCTCAAACCACCGGCTGGGCATCAAGGCGTGCTGCCTGCCAAAGGCAAACTGCGCGGCTCGCCTGGCGCCTACAGGCGCCGTGTCCGCCTTGGCGCCTGCGAACGCCAATTCGAAAGCTGCGTCCGCGAATTCCGTCTCCGCGAACGCTACCGCGAAGGGCCCGCCGACCGGCGGAGCACCTGGCCCGCAGCCGGTCCAAAGGAAGGGGGGCCGGGAGGAGGCCATGGACACGGCCTAGCATTCACGTAGTCCATGGTGCTCCAGGCCAACCTGAACCACACGCGGGCGTCGCAGGACCTGCTCCTGCAGACGCTCGTTGAGCTTGGTGTCTGGCTGGCTGTTATCGCAGAGCAGTACCGTATCCTCGACCAAGACGGATGGTTCGGGGATCGGGACGGCTCCGTGGCTATCATCACCAGGGGACTACGGCGGACACCCGCACCAACGCTGCTTCACAGCGGTGAGGGATTCGTGGCGGTCACCTGGAACGACGTAGTCGTGGTGGCGTGCTACGTCTCCCCCAGCCGCGGCCTCTCGTCCTGCGAGAGGTTCCTGGACGAGCTTGGAGGTTTCCTTACTGGACACATGGCTCATCCGGTTCTTGTTATCGGGGACTTCAACGCCCACTCCGTGGCGTGGGGTTCCCTGCGAACAGACGCTCGGGGAGAGGCCCTGCAAGATTGGGCCGCAGGTTGGTTCTCCGGTTGCTCAATCGGGGTTCCGTAAGCACGTGCGTTCGGTGGAACGGCACGTCCATCGTGGACTTGTCGTTCGCATCGCCGGCAGCTGTGCGGCGGGTGACTGGCTGGAGGGTGGCGGTGGAGGTGGAAACGCTCAGCGACCACCTCCACATCACCATGATGCTTGCCGTCACTCCTCGCACCGGTTTGGAGCCACCCAGCGGGAAGCACACCACCGCGCCGCGATGGGCGCTCGGTCGCCTCGACCGCGACCTCTTCGCCGCGGCCGTCCAGGTCGTCGCCTGGGCGGATGGGGCTGTCGGGCGCGTAAACGACGAAGCGGGCTTAGGGGCGGAGTGGCTAAGTGCGGCGATGACGCGCGCATGCGACGTCGCCATGCCGCGCGTGAGGGAGCCACCTTCGCGGTGTGCAGTGCACTGGTGGTCGGCAGAAATCGCGCAGCTCCGGGAGCACTGCGGGCTCGCCCGGCGCCAGTACACTCCGGCGCGACGTCAACGACGCGCGGTGTCCGCCATGGATATCGCGCGTCTCTATCGCGGGTACCGTCCCGCAGTGGGCGATCTCCGGAGGGAGATTCGCAGAGCCAAATCTCGGCAATGGGACGAAATCCACTCGACGCTCGAAAGCGATCCGTGGGGACGCCCCTACAAGTTAGTATTGGGGAAGTTAAGGGCATGGGCGCCCCCCGTGACCGAGCGTATGGACCCCGAGATCCTGTGGCGCGTGATCGATACCCTCTTCCCTCTGGTGGCGGCGGATCGGGTGCATCCCGCTGCAGTGCGGTCGGAACTGGTCGGGTGGTCCGACGAGATGGGGGTCTCGCGCGAGGAGTTGCGCCGTGCGGTCGTTAGGATTGGGGCGAGGAGCACCGCCCCCGGACCGGACGGCATCCCACGCCGAGCCTTTGCACTGGCTCTGGAAGCGTGGGGTGACCGTGTGCGACGGCTGTCCGACAGCTGCCTCAGGACCGGTCGCTTCCCGGCATGTTGGAAGGGAGCGAGGGTCGTGCTGATCCCGAAACCAGGGAAGCCACCGAACTCTCCGAAGGCATATCGGCCGATATGTCTGATCGACGAGGCGGGCAAGCTCTTCGAGCGCGTTCTAGCTGCCCGCCTCCGAGAGCATTTAACGTACGTGGGTCCCGATCTCAGCGTCAGCCAGTTCGGATTCCGGCATCGTCGGTCGACGATCGACGCGATCCAGCGCGTTCGTACCCTGTCGGAGGCTGCCGTCGACCATGGCGGAGTGGTGCTGGCGGTCGGTGTGGATATCGCCAACGCCTTCAACCCCATGCCCTGGGCCGCCATCCGGTGTGACCTGTTGTACCACAGGATTACCCAATACATGATGGCGGTAATCGGCGACTATTTGGCGGAGCGCTCAATCGAGTATCCCGGACGATATTCGACCGTCGTGCGAGCGACGAACTGCGGGGTTCCACAGGGATCGGTACTCGGGCCGATCCTCTGGGACCTCGCGTACGACGCCGTGTTGCGCACTCCCCTCCCCCGCGGCCTGAGCATGACGTGTTACGCGGACGACACGCTGGTGATGGCCGCCGGGTCGAGTTGGGAGGAGGCCACGCTGCGCGCGGAAAGCGGCGTGGCCCTCGTCGCGAATAGCATCCAGCGGCTAGGGCTGTGCATCTCCCCCGAGAAGACCGAGGCAATGTGGTTTTTCCATCGGCTCCACGGGAAGCCGCCCAAGTCCCTGATGCGCGTGGGGAACGTCGTGGTCGAGATTCGAGACCGGATGAAATACCTCGGTCTCCACCTCGATAGCCACTGGAAATTCGATGAACATTTTCTCGCACTGGAACCACGCCTGGAAGGTATGGCGGGGGCGCTGTGTCGCCTGCTACCCAACCTGGG
>NW_016918280.1:27003-44025 GCF_001483705.2 Eufriesea mexicana
GCCCGTATCTACGGTCTCCTACACGCTGGCGGCGGCGGTGCTCCTGAAGAGGGGTCCGTTTCTTTGAGGCGAAGGGTTCGAGAGTCCTTGATGACCACCTGGCGAGCTCGGCTGAGGAACCCGAGTAGCCGGCGGCACCGGGCGATCGAGGCTGTGCTCCCCGTGTTGGATGCATGGGGGCGCAGCGGCAGCCGGCACACATTCCGCCTGACACAGGTGCTAACCGGGCACGGGTGCTTCGGGGAGTACCTGTGTCGTATCGGGCGGGAACGTGACACGCGGTGTCATCACTGCGGGGAAGGGCGGGACACGGCGCAGTACACGCTGGAGGAATGTCCGGCGTGGGCTCGCGAGCGCCGGGTACTGTGACGCGTGGTGGGTAGGGATTTTTCGCTTTCAGTCGTCGTGGCGCGGATGACGGAGGGCTTAGGTGCGTGGCGTGCGGTGGGCTCCTTCTGCGAGGCGGTTATGTTACAGAAGGAGACCGCGGAGAGAACCCGCGAGTGTAGCGCGTGCTTCTCGCGCGTAGGGCGGCGGAGGCTGCAAGCGCGGTGCCGGAGGGCGGCGCGCGCACTGCCGGATGTGTTAATTCGTTAGACCTCCGCCTTCGCGAGCGACCATGCACATACGGCCGGGGAGAGCGTCTCTCTCTCCCGTTGTAACCTAGGTCAGGGTGACCACAAGCTGACGTGTGGGGGCCCGTCAGTTCGAGAGACCTTGGTCTGGGCGCGTGGCGTCGCGTGGTGGTCGCGCGGCGTCCGCAGGGTATGCGTGCGTTGCGGTGCGGTGGTATGCGTGTTGTGTGCGTGCGAGTGTGTGTGTGTGTGTGCCTGTAAACGACCCGTCTCTTGCGCATGGACATGATTGTTTCAGGTGCGATTACCCGTCGCGCCGGGAGGGAACTGCGGTTGTGTTGCGGGGGCGTCCTGGCAATTGCGTCGCCACGAAGTCTAGGGCGCACCGAAATGCGAAGGGCTGGCCATCGTGGGGGATTTAGTGGGTAAAAATCCCACATAACCCCGCCCCCTCCTCTAAGGGGGCCGGGTATCTTTGGAAGATTTCCCCCACGTGAAAAAAAGGTTTGGAATGGAAAGCTTTGACTTTAGTGATATACACTGCCGTTCCGTGGACTTCTTCGCCCTTCATTGCCCTAATATGCGCTGCTTGGCTCTGGGGAGGCTAGAAGTAGTAGTCTCTGCACGTTTTGTTGTGTTAGACTACATTAAGTTGTATTAGGTTGGGGCAGGTTAGGTTAGGATATCTTTGACTTCCGTGCTACACACTGCAATGCGGAGGATTTCTGCGCTCTGCTCTGTTCGAATATGTTCTGCTTGTCTTTGTGGAGCCTAGTAATGGCAGTCTCGGCACGCTGTGTGGGTTGTGCTACGTTTGGTTATATAAGGTTTGGTCCGGTTAGGTCAGGGTTTCTTCGACATATCTGCTTTACACCGCAATGCGGCGGATTTCTGGACTCTGTTGTGCTCTAGTACATTATGCTTGGCTCCGGGAGGCCTGTGACAGTGGTCCCGGCCCTCTAGGTTGTGATAGGCTACGTACGATCAGTTACGTTTTGCTACGTTGTGATAGGGTAGCTTTTTCTATTGTGCCGCGCACAGCGAGTCTATGGATTTCTGCTCTCTACCCTCCACTAATGTGCTCAGCTTTGTTCTGGGTTTGGCATCTGTGGGGGTCTCGGCATGCTGACATGGGCTATGTTAACCTTGGTTACGCTACGTTCGGCTAGGTTAGGGTCGGATAGCTCTGACCCGTGAGCTGTACAGTGCTATTTGATGGATTCCTGCTCTCTACTTTACTCTATTAGCCTCCGCTGGGCTCTGGGCATCCCAGCAATTGTGGCCGTGGCTGGTCAGGTTGAGTTGGATTACATTTTGTTAGGTTAAATTAGGCTAGGTTTGGTCAGGAAAGCTTTGACTTTTGTGCCATACACAGCTGTTGCCTGGATATCTCTGTTCTACGCTGCCCTCATATGCTCCGCTTGGCTCTGTGGACAACAGCAGCTGTGGTCTCTGCACGTTAGGTTGAGATAGCATACGTTCGGTTTGTCAGGTTAGGATACGTTTGGTTAGGATTGCTTTGACGTTTGCATCATACACTGCTATTCCGTGGATTCCTGCGCTATACATCCCTCTGCCAGCCTCTGCTTGGATTTGAGCATACCCGCAACTGTAGTCGTGGCACGTTAGGTAGGGTTAGGTTACGTTTGGTTGGGTTAGCTTAGCTTAAGTTTGATTAGGTTGGCTTCGTTTGTGCTGTACAATGCTATTCGGTGGACTTCTACGCTCTACTGCGCTCTAGTGTACCCTGCTTGGCTTTGGGGAGTCAAGCAATAATGGCCTCGTCAAATTAGGCTGAGCTGTGCTACGTTCGTTCATTTGCGTTTGGTTAGGTTAGGATAGGGTAGCTATGACTACTGTGGTATGCACTGCTATTGTATGGACGTCTGCACCCTACCCTACACTAACATGCTCTGCTTGACTCTGGGGAGAACAGCAATATTGGTCGCGGCTCGTTAGGTTGAGTTATGTTACGTTTGACTATGTTATGATTTTTCAGTTTAAGGCTGGAGAGCATTGCCCATTTTGCTATACACAGATATACTGTGGATGTCTGCAATCTTCTGTGCTCTAGTATCTTCAGCTTGGAAACGGGGAGGCCAAAAATAGTGGTCGCGGCAAGACATGTACTATTATGCTGCGTTTGGTTGTGTTACGATTATTCAGGATAAGGCAGGAAAGCTTTGCCCTTTGTGCTGTACAGAGGTACACGGTGGATTTCTGCGCTCTGCTGTGCTCTAGTATGTTCAGCTTGGATTCGGGGAGCCGAGAAGTGATGCTCGTGGCACGTTACGTTGAGTTAGGATACGTTTGGCTAGGATAGGTTATGCCATGTTTGGAAAGGCTTTCGTGCTATACACTGCTACTCAGTGGATTTCTGCTCACTACGCTCCTATAATATGTTCAGCTTGGCTCTGGAGAGTCCAGCGATTGTCGTCGCGGCACGCTGTATTGTGTAATGTTACGTTTGGTTATTTTTGGATTTGTTGTGTTAGGATAGAATAGCTTTGACTTTCATGATATTCACTGCTATTCGGTAGATTCCTGCGCTCTACTGTGCTCTAGTATGCTCTGCTTGGATCCGGGGAGGCCAGTAATGGTCGTCCTGGCACGTTAGGTTAAGTTGGGTTGCGCTTAGCTATGTTACCTTTGGCTATGTTAGGATAGAGTATCTTTGACCTTTGTGGTATATAATGCTCTGCGCGGATATGTGCGCTCTACTGCGATCTAGCATATCCTGCTTATCTGTTGGGAAGCCAGCAATAGCGGTCTCGGCACATTAGGTGGAGATATGTTACGTCAGATTATGCTACGTTTGGCTAGGTTAGGATAGGGTAGAATAGAGTTTTGTGCTGTACACAGCTTTTCGGTGCATTTCTGTGCTCCACATGGCTCTACTAGCGCATTCTTGGCTCTGGGCATGCTAGCAATGGTGGTCGTGGGAGGTTGGTTTAGTTAGGTTCCGTTTGGTTATGTTAGGGTAGTCTGAGCTTTGTCAGGATGGCCTCGAATTTTGTGCTTTACACCGCCCTTCTGTGGATTTCAGCGTTCTAGTCTGCTCTAGTACATTCTGCTTGGATATGTGGAGGCCAGCAACAGTGTTCCCGGCACGATAGGCTGAGTAACTTTCCATTTGGTTATGTTACGTTTGGCTACGTCAGGATAGGATAGCTTTGATTTTCGTGCTATAAACTGCTCTTCGGTGGATTCTCGCGCTCTACATTGCTCTACTGTACCCTGCTCGACTATCGCGAGGCCAGCAATAGTAGTCGTGGCTCGTTAGGTTTAGTTGGATTACACTTGGTTAGGTGAGGTTACGATAAGTTTAGTTGGGTAGCCTTGACTTTCGAGCTATACCCTGTTATTCTGTGTATTCCCGCGCTCTACTCCAACCTAATAGCTTCCGCTTTGCCCTGGGGAGGCCAGCAACGACGGTCACGGCATGTTAGTTTGAGTTATGTCACGTTTGGCTATGTTACGTTCGGCTAGGTTTGGTAATGATAGCTTTAAATTCTGTGCTATACACTGCTTTTCAGTGGATCCCTGCGCTCTATTGTGTTCTATTGTATTCTGCTTGGCGATAGGCCGGCAAGCAGTGGTGGCCGCGTCATATTCGGTTTGGTCAGAATACGTTTGGTTACGTTAAGTTTGGCTAGATTAGGATAGGTTACCTTTGTCTTTTGTGGTATACACCGCAATGCGGTTGATTTCTGCGTTCTACTCTTCTCTAATATGTTCTGCTTGGCTCTGGGGAGGCCAGCAGTGGTGGTCGCGTCACGTTTAGTTGAGTAAAGTTACGTTTGGTTATTTTAGGATTGGCTAGGTCAGGACAGAATATCTGACTTATGCGCTATACACTACTATTCGGTGAATTCCCTGCGCTCTGCTGTGCTCTAATACATTCTGCTTGGATCACGGGAGGCCAGCAATGGTGGTCTCGGCACGTTGGGTTGAGTTACGTTAAGTTTGGTTATGTTATATTCGGTTAGGTCAAGATAGGATAGCTGTGAGTTTTGAGCTGTACGCTCCTATTCGGTCGATTTCTGCGCTCCACATTGCTCTACTAGAGTCTTCTTGGCTCTGGGGATGCCAGCAATAGTGGTCGTGACTGGTTGGGTTTAGTTATGTCTTATATGGTTAGGTTAGGTTATGCAATGTTTGGTCAGGATGGCCTTGAATTTTGTGCTGTACTTTTGTGCTATTCTATGGATTTCGGCACTCTACGCTGCTCTAGCACATTCTACTCGGCCATGGGGAGGTCAGGAGCATTGGTGTCGGCACAATATGCTGAGTTATGTTCCGTTTGGTTATGTTACGTTTGATTAGGTTAGGACAGGAAAACTTTCATCTTTGTGCTATAAACTGCTATTCGTTGGATTCTTGCTCTCTACATTGTTCTTGTGCACCGTGCTCTGCTCTCTGGTGGCCAGCAGTAGTGGCCGTGGCACGTTGGGTTTAGCTGAATTACGTTTGGTTATGTTAGGTTGCGCTATGTTTGGTCACGATAGCTTCGACTTTCGTGCCCTACACTGTGATTCGGTGGATTCCTGCAGCCTACACTCCACTAAGATGCCCTGCATGGTACTGCGGAGGTCAGAAATAGCGGGCGCGGTACGTTAAGTTGAGTTGTGTTACGTTTGGTTATTTAACGAACGGTTAGGTCAGGATAGCTTAGCCTCGACTTTTGGCCTATACACCGCTGTTCGGTGGACTTCTGCGCTCTAGTGTGCCCTAGTATATACCTCTTGTATCCAGGGAGGCTAGCAATATTGCTCCTGGCATGTTAGATTTTGCTAGGTTGCGTTGGTTATGTTACGTTTGGCTTAGTTAGTATAGGATGTCTATGACTTCTTTGAGATACACCGCAGTGGTGTGGATTTCCGCGCTCTACCCTCCACTAATATGTTCTGCTTGACCTTGGGCAGAACAATAATGGTGGTCGCGGCACGTTGGATTGAGCAAGGTTACGCTTGGTTGTTTCACAATTGGATAGGTTAGGAGAGAACATCTTTGCGTTTTGTTCTGCATACTGCCATTCGGTGGATTTCTGCGTTCTACTGTGCTATAGTATATTCTGGTTGGGAATGTGGAGACCAGCAGCAGTGATCTCGGCACGTTAACTTTTCTCAGGTTACGTTTGGTTGTGTTAAGGTAGGGTATCTTAGAATCTTGTGCTGTACACCACAATGCAGTGGATATCTGCGCTCTACTCCTCTCTAATATATTCTGCTCGGCTCTGTGGAGACCAGCAATAGTGGTGGCGGCACGTTAGTTTTAGTTAGTCTACGTTTGGTTATGTCACGGTTTGTTAGGTTGGGATAGGATGGATACGACTTTTGTGCTATGCACTGCTCTTAGACGTGTTTCTGCGCAATACTGTGCTCTAGTGTATTCTGATTGGATCCGGGCGGCCGGCAATAGGAGTCTCGGCATGTTAGGATTAGCTGTGTTACGTTTGGTTATGTTACGTTCGGTTAGGGCAGGATACCTCATCTCTGAGCTTTGTGCTGTACACTGCTATTCGGTGTACCTCCGCGCTCTTCATTCATCTGCTAGCGTCTTCATTGCTCTGGGGATGCCAGCAATAGTGGTCGCGAAAGCCTTGGCTCAGTTAGGTATCGCTTGGATAGGTTAGGTTAGACCATGTTTCGTTAGGGTGGCTTTGACTTTTGCAGTATACACAGCTGTTAAGTGGATTTCTGCGCTCTGCTATGCTGTAGTACCTTCTGCTTGGTTGTGGGGATGCCAGCAATAGTGTTCGTGGCACGTTGGTTTGAGTTATGTTATGTTTGGTAAGGTTAGGTTGGGTTAAGTGTGGTTATGATGCTATTGACTTTTGTGCCATACACTGCTATTCGGTAGATCCCTGCCCTCTACTGTGATCTACTGTATCCTGCTTGGCCGTGGGGAGGCCAGCGTTAGTGGTCTCGGCACATTAAACTGAGTGTGGCTACGTGCGGTTATTTACGTTCGGTTAGGTTAGGATAGAGTATCTTCGACTATTGTCCTATGCACTGCGATCCTATGGACTTCTGCGATCTACTCTCCTCTAATATGTTCTGCTTGTCTCTGTGGGGGGCATCAATAGTGGTCTCGGCAGGTTGGGACTAGTTATGTTGCGTTTGGATACGTAACGTTTGGTTATGTTAGGATAGGATGGCTATGACTTTTGAGTTATACACTGCAATGCAGCGGGCTTCTGCACTGTGCTGTGCTCTCGTATATTCTGCTTTGCTCTGGGGAGGCCAGCAATAGTGTTCGCGGCACGTGCGGTTGAGTTATGTTACGTTCGGTTATGTTACTTTCTGTTATGTTATGTTTGGCCAGGTTAGGATAGGATGAGTATGTGTTTTGTGCTATACACTGATACTCGGTGGGTTTATGCGCTCTACTGTGCTCTGCTATTTTCTGCACGTCAAAGTGGCAGCAATGGAGGTCGCGGCAGGTAGGTTTGTGTTATGCTACGTTTGGTTTGGTTGGGTTATGTAAGGTTTGTATAGGATAGCTTTGAGTTTTTTGCTATCAAATGCTATTCGGTGGATTTCCGTATTCTACGTTGCTCTGCTATACTCTGCTTGGTACTGGGAAAGCCTGCAGTAGGGGTAACGGCACGTTCGGTCTCGTTAGGTTACGTTTGGCTTTGTCCATTAACGCTAGGTTTGGCTGGGAAAGCCTTGACTTTTCTGCTATACACAGCCATTCCGTGGACTACTGCGCTCTAACGTGCTCTACTATACTCTGCTTTTCTCAGTGGACGCCAGGATTTGCTGGTCGCGGCAGGTTAGGTTTAGCTATGTTGCGTTCGGTTAGGATAGATTAGGTTCGGTTCGGTCAGTGTAGCCTTGACTTTTCTGCTGTACACTGACACTCGGTGTATTTCTGCGATCTACCGGCCGCTGCACGATATACTGAGTTAGGTTACGTTTGTCTCGGTTAGGCTAGACAGGGTTAGGTTAGTATGTCTTCGACCATTGTGCTATACAATGCTATTCTATGTATCCCTGCGATCTAATGTGCACTACTGCATTCTGCTTGGCTTGTGGGGCGTCAGAAATTGTGGTTGCGGCACGTTGTGTTGAGTTATGTTAAGTTTGGATATGTTAGGTTAGTTAATGCTTGGTTAGGAGAGCTTTTTACTTTTGTAACCTCTCTTCTTTCGATATATGCACTCTAGTGTGATCTACTATGTTCTGCTCGGCTCTGGGGCCGCCATCAGTTGTGGTCGCCGCACGTTATGATGAGTTATGTTATGTATGGTTAGGTTCAATATGTCTAGGTTAGGCTAGTATAGCCCTAATTCTTCTGCTATAAAATGCTATTCTGTCGATTTCTGCGCTCTAATGTGCTCCACACTACAATGCTTGGCCCTGTGAACTCCAGGAATAGTTGTCGCCGCAAGACAGGCGGTGTTATGTTGCGCTCTTTTTGTTAAGGTTAGGGTAGCTTTGACTTTTGCGCCTTACACCGCTATTCGGTCGATATCTGCGCTCAGCTGAGCTCAACTATATTCTGCTTGGCTCAGCTAAGTGCACAAGCAGAGGTCGCGGCACGAAATGTTATTTTGGATACGTTTGTTTATGTTACGTTTCGTTAGGTTTGGATAGGATAGCTTCGTCTCTTGTGTTATACACTTATATTCGGCGGATGTCTGCGTTCCAGTGTGCTACACTATATTCTGCTCTTCCCTGTGAGTGCAGGAGTAGTGGCCGCTGCACGTTAGGTAGAGTTAGGTTACGTTCGGTCAGGTTAGGTCATTTTGCGAGAGGTTAGGATAGATTCGTATTTTGCGCTACACACGGGTATTCAACGGGTCTCCGCGCTCTACTGTGCCCTATCATATACTGCATGTTTCCCTGGATGCCAGAAATAGCGGTCGCGGCACATCAGTTAGAGTTAGGATACATATGGTTATGTTAGGTTCGGTTATAATTGGTTGGCATGGCATTGACTTTTGTGCTGTATACTGCTTCTCGTTCGGTGCCTGCGCTCTACCTTGCTGAACTATTTTCTTCTTGGCTCTGGGGGTGCCAGAGATGATAGTCGCGGCACTTCAATTTGCAATAGGTTACGTTTGGTTGGGATAGGTTAGGCTGGGTTATGTCAGGATGGCTTTGACTTTTTCTATACACACTGCTATTCTGGGGATTTCTGAGCTCTAGTGAGGTTTACAACACCCCGCTTGGCTCTGTGGATGCCAGGAGTAGTGGTCGCGGCACGGTATACAGAGTTAGGTGCCGTTTGGTAAAGATAGGTTAGATACTGATATGTATGGTCAGTATAGCTTTGACTCTTGTGACGTACACTCTGATTCGGGGGATCTGTGGGCTCTCAGGAGCGCTTCTATACGCTGCCTGGCTCTGGGGTGGCCAGCATTAGTGTTCGCGGCGAGTTAGATTGAGATACGTAACGTTCGGTAGAGGATAGGTTAGATAAGGTTTGGTTAGGATAGCTTTGTCATTTGCGCTCTGCTGTGCTCAAATAAATTCTTCCTGGTTGTGTGGAGGCCAGCAGTAGTGTTCGCGGCACGTCAGGTTGCGGTAGGTTACGTTTGGTTGGGTTACGTTAGGCTATGTTTGGCTAGGATAGCATTGACCATGTCCTATACACTGCTATTCGGTCGATGTCTGTGGTGTACAGTACGCCGCGGTACTCCGCTCGGCTCACGGGAGGTCAGGAATGGTGGCGGTGGTAAGTCAGGATGCGTTATGTTACGCTTGGTAAAGTTAGATTAGGCAAGGTATGGTTAGGCTAGCGGTGGCTTTTGGGCTGCACCTAGTTATTCGTTCGATATCTGCAATCTACTGTGCTCAACTCCATTCTGATTGGCTCTGACGAGGGTAGATGCAGTGGTCGCGGCAGCATGGGCCGATAGACCTTACGCTTTGTTCCGCGACGTTAGGTTAGGTTAGGCTAAGCTAGCTTTGAGATTTGTGATATATAATGCGATTCTGTGGCCACCTGCGCTCCAATGTGCTCCACTGTATCCTGTTTGGCTCTACTCGCCAATGGCTATATCTCGCCAATAGAATCTTTCCTCCTTATTTATGCGAGAAAGTTTGCTCACGGCTATATTAGTCGAAAATGACAATAAAATTGAACTTTGCAGTCAGATTCTATTGCATTACTATGGCTACAGTACGAGAAAAGTATCTTTCCTCCTTATTTATTCAGGAAAGTTAGCTCACGACGATATTAGTCGAAAATGTCAATAAAATTGAACCTTCCAGTCGGAATCTATTGCATTGCAATGGCTAAATCACGCCAATAAAATCTTTCCTCCTCATTAATGCGAGAAAGCATGCTTACGGCGATATTAGTCGAAAATGTCAATAAAATGGATCTTTCCAGTCAGATTCTAGTGCATTACAATGGCTACAGCACGCCAATAGATTCTATCCTACTTATTTATGCGCGAAAGCTTTTTCACCACGGCTTGAGTCGAAAATGTCAATAAAATTGAACTTTCCAGACCGACCCTATTGCATAGCAATGTCTACAGCACGCCAATAATATATTTCCACCTTATTTATGCGAGAAGGATTGCTCGCCACGGTATAAGCCAAAGATGTCAATAAAATTAAACTTTCCAGACAGATTCTATAGCATTGCAATGGATACAGCACGCCATTAGGACCTTTCTTCCTTATTTATGCGAGAAAGCTTGCTCACCACGATATAAGCCGAACATGTCAATAAAATTGGTATATCCACTCAGTCTCTTCTGCATTGCAATGACTATTGCACGCCAATAGTGCGTTTCCTTCTTATTTATGCACGAAAGTTTGCGCACCACGATGTTACTCGAAAATGTCAACAAAATTGAACTCTCCAGTCAGATTCTATAGCATTGCAACGGCTGTAGCACGCCAATAAAATCTTTCCTCCTTATGGATGCCAGAAAGCTTGTTCACCACGATATTAGCAGAAAGTGTCAGTAAATTGAACTTTCCAGTGTGTTTCTGTTGCATAGCAATGGATATATCTCGCCATTAGAAGCTTTCCACCTTATTTAAGCGAGAATGTGTGCTCACCGCGATATTAGTAGAAAATGTTAATAGCATTGAACCTGCCAGGCAGATTCTATTGCACTGCAACGACTATATCACGCCAATAGAATCTATCCTCCTTATTTATGCAAGAAAGTTTGCTCACCACGATACTAGTCAAAATGTCAATAAAATTCTGCTTTCCAGTCGGTTTCTGTTGCACTGCAATGGATATATCACGCCAGTAGAATCTTTCCCCCTCATTAATGCGAGAAAGTATGCACATCACGATATTAGTCAAAAATGTCAATAAAATTGGACTTGGCAGTCAGACTCTATTGCATAGCAATGGCTACTGCACGCCGAAGTGATCTTTCCGCCTTCTTTATGCAAAAAAGTTTGCTCACCAGGATATTAGTGGAAAATATCAATAAAATTGAGCTTTCCAGTCGGATTCTATTGCATTGCAATGGCTGTAGCACGCCAAGACTATCTTTCTTCCTTATGTTTGCAGGAATGAAAAAAAAGGAATGCTTGTTCACAACAATATTAGTCGAAAATGACAGCGAAGTTGAACTTTCCAGTCAAATTCTACTGCATTGCAATGGCTACAGCACGCGAAAAGTGTCTTTCCCCCTTATTTATGCAAAAAAGCTTGCTCGCCAGGATATTTGCCGAGGATGTCTTTAAAACTGAAATTTCCAGTCCGATTTTATTGCATTGCAATGACTATAGCGCCCCAATGGAATCTTCCCCCATTATTTACGCGTTGAAGCTTGCTCAGCACGATATTAGTGGAAAATGTCAATAAAATTGAACTTTCCAGTCAGATTCTATTGCATTGCAATGGCTATATCACGCCAATAGAATCTTTCCCCCTCACATAAGTGAGAAAGCTTGGTCACCACGATATTAGTCAAAAATTTCAATGAAACTGACCTTTCAAATTAGATTCTATGGCATTGCAATGGCTACAGCACGCCAAAAGTACTTTTCCTCCTTATTAATTCAGGAAAGTATGCTCACGACGATATTAGTCGAAACTGTCATTAAAATTGAACTTTCCAGTCAGATTCAGTTGCGTTGCTATGTCTATATATCGCCCATAGAACCTTTCCTCCCTATATATGCAAGAAGGTCTGCTCACCAGGATATTAGTCGAAAACGTCAATAAAATTCAGCTCTCCAGTCAGTCTCGATTGCATTGCAATGGTTATAGCAATCCAAGAGAGTATTTCCTCTTTATTCATGCGAGAAAGTTTGCTCACCGGGATATTAGTCGAAAATGTCAAGTAAATTGAACATCCCAGTCAGATTCTATCGCACTCCATGGCTATAGCACGCTAATAGCATCTATCCTAAATATTTATGCGAGGAAGCTCGTTCACCACGATATTAGTCGAAAATGTCTATAAAATTGAACTTGGCATTCACACTCTATTGCATAGTAGTGGCTATAGCAAGCCAATAAGATCTTCCCAAACTATTGATGCGAGCAGGTTTACTCACAACAATATATGTGGAAAAAGTCAATAAAATTGAACTTTCCAGTCAGTTTCTATTGTACACCAATGGCTATATCTCGCCAATAGAATATTTTCTCCTTACTTATGCGAGAAAGCCTGCTCACCGCGATATTAATCGAAAATGTCAATAAAATTGAACTTTACAGTCAGTTTCTATAGCATTGCAACGTTTCTAGGAGGCGGATAGGACCTTTCTTCCTGATAGGTGCAAGAAAGCTTGTTCACCACGATATTATTCGAAAATGTCAATAAAATGGATCTTTCCAGTCGGATTCTATTGCATTGCAATGGCTGGAGCACGCCAAGATTATCTTTCCTTGTTACTTATGCGTGAAAGCATGCTCACCGCGATATTAGTCGAAAATGTCAATAAAATTGAACTTTCCAGTCAGATTCAGTTGCGTTGCTATGTCTATATCTCGCCAATAGAATCTTTCCTCTTTATTTATGCGTGAAAGCTTGGTCAGCACGATATTCGTTTAAACTGTCAATAAAATTGGACTTTCCAGTCAAATTCTACTGGATTGCAACGGCTATATCACGCCAATAGAGTTTTCCCCCTCACTTATGTGAGAAAGCTTGCTCACCATGATGTTAGTCGAAAATGTGAATAAGGTTGGACTTTCCAATTAGATTCTATGGCATTACAACGACTACAGCATGCCAAAAGTATCTTTCGTCGTTATTTATGCGAGAAAGGTTGCTCATCACGATACTAGCCGAAAATGTCAATGGAATTGAACTTTCTACTCAGATTTTATTGCATTACACTGACTGTTGAACGCCAATAGAATAAATCCGCCTTGTGAATACAGAAAAGAATGTTCGCCATGATATTAGTCGTAAATGTCAATAAAATTGAAATTTCCATTCAGATTCTATTGCATGGCAATGCCTATAATACGCCAATAGAACCTTTCCCCCTCATTTATGCGAGAAAGCTTGCACACCACGATATTACTCGAAAAAGCCAATGAAATTGATCTTTCCTGTCAGATTGCATGGCATTGCAATGTCTGTAGAACGCCAATATAACCTTTCCCCATTATTTATGCTTGAAAGTTGGCTCACAGCGATGCCTGTCGAAAATGTCAATAGAATTGACCTTTCCAGACAGATTCTATTGCTTTGCAACGGCTATCGCACGCCAACGGTGTTTTTCCTCCTTACGTATGCCAGAAAGTCTTCTCACCGCTATATTAGTGGAGAATGACAATAAAATTGAGCTTTGCAGTCAGATTCGGTTGCATTGCAATGGCTACAGCTCGCCAAAAGTATCTTTCCTCCGTATCTATTCAGGAAAGGTTGCTCAGGACGAAACTAGTCGAAAATGCCCATACGATTGAACTTTCCAGTCAGATTCAATTGCGTTGAAATGACTATAGCGCGCCAATAGAATCTTCGCTCATTTATGCGAGGAAGTTTGCTCAGCACGATATTAGTCGAAAATATCAATAAAATTGAACTTTCCAGTTGGATTCTACTGCATTGCCATGGCTATAGCACGCCAATGGTATCTTTCCTCCTGATTTATGCAATAAAGTCTGCTAAGCACGATATTAGTTGAAAATGCCCATAAAATTGAAATTTCGAGAGGGGCTCTATTGCATTGCAATGCATATGGCACGCCATTAGGGTCTAACCTCCTCATTTATGCGAGACAGCTTGCTCATCACGATATAAGTCGATAATGTCACCAAAATTGAACTTTCCAGTCAGTTTCTATTGCACTGCCTCGTTTGTAGCATGCCGATAGGACCTATCTTCCTCATAGATGCAAGAAAGCTTTTCACCATGATATTATTCGAAAATGTCAATAAAATTGATCTTTCCAGACAGATTGTAGTGCATTACAATGGCTATAGCACGCCAATGGATTCTATCCTACTTTTTTATGCGAGGAAGCTTATTCACCACGGCTTTAGTCGAAAATATCGATAAAATGAAACTTTCCAGACAGGCCCTATTGCATAGCAATGTCTACATCACGCCAATAATATCCTTCCAACTTATTTCTGCGAGAAAGATTGCTCGCCACAATATAAGCCAAGCATGTCAATAAAATTAAACTTTCCAGACAGATTCTATAGCATTTCAATGGATACAGCACGCCATTAGGACCTTTCCTCCTTATTTATGCGAGAAAGCTTGCACACCACGATAAATGTGGAAAATGTCTATGAAATTAAACTTTCCAATCAGATTCTAATGCACTGCAATGGCTATACCTCGCCAATAGAATCTTTCCTCCTTTCTTATGCGAGGAAGTTTGTTCACCACGATATTAGTCGAAATTGTCAATAAAATCGAACTTTCCAGTCGACCCTATTGCATAGTAACATCTACTGCACGCCAATAGGATCTTTCCACGCTATCTATGCCAGATGGTTTGCTCACCACGATATAAGCCGAAAATGTCAATAAAAGTGGTATATCCAGGCAGACTCTTCTGCATTTCACAGGTTATAGCTTGCCAATAGTGTGTTTCCTAATTATTTATGCGACAAAGTTTGCTCACCACGATATAATCCGAAAATGTCAATAAAATTGAACTTTCCAGTCAGATTCTATTGCATTACAGTGACTATAGCACGCCAATAGGATCTATCCAACTTATTTACGCGCGGAAGCTTGTGCACCACGATATTAGTCGAAAATGTCAGTAAAATTGAACTTTCCAGACCGACCGTACTGCATAGCAGTGCATATTGGATACCAATAGGATCTTTCCACTTTATTTATGCGAGAAGGTTAGCTCACCACGATATAAGCCGTAAATGTCAATGAAATTGAACTTTCCAGGCAGATTCTATAACATTGCAATGGATTCGGCGCGTCAATTAGACGTTTCCTCCTTATTTATGCGAGAAAGATTGCACGCCACGATATTAGCCGAAAATGTCAATAAAAGTGGTATATCCAGTCTGTCTCTTCTGCATTGCAATGGTTGTAGCTCGCCAATAGTGTGTTTCCTACTTAATAAAGCGACAAAGATTGCTCACCACGATATAATCCGAAAATGTCAATAAAATTGAAATTTCCAGACAGACTCTATTGCATTACAATGGCTATAGCACGCCAATGGAATCTATCCTACTTATTTATGCGAGAAAGATTGCACAACACGATATTAGTCGAAAATGCCAATAAATTTGAGCTTTCCAGACAGATTCTAAAGCATTACAATGGCTGTAGCACGACAATAAAATCTTTCCTCCTTATGGATGCAATAGAGCATGTTCACCACGATATTAGTTGAAAATGTCAATAAAATTGAACTTTCCACATAGATTCTATTGCACTGCAATGGCTATAGCACGCAAATAGAATCTATCCTACTTGTTCATGCGAGGAAGCTTGTTCACCACGATATTCGTCAAAAATGTCAATAAAATGGAACTTTCCAGACCGGCGCGATTGCATAGCAATGTCTACAGCACGCCAATAGGATCTTTTCGCATTATTTATGCGAGAAGGTTAGCTCACCACGATATAAGCCGTAAATGTCAATGAAATTGAACTTTCCAGGCAGATTCTATAACATTGCAATGGATTCGGCGCGCCATTAAGACGTTTCCTCCTTATTTATGCGAGAAAGATTGCTCGCCACGATATTAGCCGAAAATGTTAATAAAAGTGGTATATCCAGTCTGTCTCTTCTGCATTGCAGTGGTTGTAGCTCGCCAATAGTGTGTTTCCTACTTATTAAAGCGACGAAGATTGCTCACCACGATATAATCCGAAAATGTCAATAAAATTGAAATTTCCAGACAGACTCTATTGCATTACAATGGCTATAGTACGCCAATAGAATCTATCCTACATATTTATGCGAGGAAGTTTGTTCACCACAATATTAGTCGAAAATGACAATAAAATTGAACATTCCAGACAGATTCTACTCCAAGGCAATGTCTATATCACGCCAATAGTATCTATCCGCCTTACTTATGCGAGGAAGATTGTTCACCACGATATTAGTAGAAAATGTTAATAAAATTGTGCTTTGCCACAGATTCTATTGCATTGCAATGGCTATATCGCGCCAATAGAATCTTTCCCCATCATTTATGCGAGAAAATTTGCTCACCACGATATTAGTCGAGAGTGTCACTAAAATTGAACTTTCCAGACAGATTCTACTGCAAGGCAATGTCTATATCACGCCAATAGTATCTATCCGCCTTACTTTTGCGAGGAAGATTTTTCACCACGATGTTATTAAAAAATGTTAATAAAATTGTGCTTTGCAGTCAGATTCTATTGCATTGAAATGGCTATATCACGCCAATAGCATCTTTCCCCATCATTTATGCGAGAAAATTTGCTCACCACGATATTAGTCGAGAATGTCACTAAAATTGAACTTTCCAGACAGATTCTTCTGCAAGGCAATGTCTATATCACGCCAATAGTATCTATCCGCCTTACTTTTGCGAGGAAGATTGTTCGCCATGATGTTAGTAGAAAATGTTAATAAAATTGTGCTTTGCAGTCAGATTCTATTGCATTGAAATGGCTATATCACGCCAATAGAATCTTTCCCCATCATTTATACGAGAAAATTTGCTCACCACGATATTAGTCGAGAATGTCACTAAAATTGAACTTTCCTGTCAGATTCCATTGCATTGCAACTGCTATAGAACGCCAATAGTATATTTCCATCTTATTTATGCGGAAAAGTTGGCTCGCAGCGATACCAGTCCAAAATTTCAATGGAATTGATCTTTCAAGAGTGATCCTGTTGCATTACTGTGGCTGTTGCACGCCAATAGAATCTATCCTACATATTTATGCAAGGACGTTTGCTCACCACGATATTAGTCGAGAATGTCATTAAAATTGAGCTTTCCAGACAGATTCTATTGCACTGAAATGGCTACAGCACGCTAATAGAATCTATCCTACTTATCTATGCGACGAAGCTAGCTC